>NW_027182974.1:132500-310258 GCF_041146395.1 Eulemur rufifrons
AGAGAGGAGAAGTTGGCATGTGTGCAGCAGGTGAAAAGTGCGGATCCTGTTTTAGTCTTAGACTGAAACAGGATCCACATTTTCTGCCCGTTCCTTTAAGAATCATTTGACTCTTCTTCCGTGAATCCACCATGGTTCTCTATAACCCTCTATGCGTGGCCCCAGGTAACTAGCTGGTTCCAAGAAGTATGCCATAGAGCTTTTGAAATAACCACTACGTGGAGAATTATTTGCCAATTTTTGCAGCACCTTTCACCATAATTGTGACAAGGTACTTCTCTGCCTCCTTAATCCCAAGATGGCTGCCAGGGAAAAAACTATGCTGAGGCCTAGCTCACTTGGTGTTGCCGATACTTGGTACGGGAGCGTGGAATAAAACCAGTCTTTCAAGTATCATTCCACCATCCTTTTTCCATTATTTTAAAAGGCATAGCACCGTTTGCCAGTTAGCATAAGAATGAGTCACTGGAGGGGACGTTTTTGTGTGGGGTCGTGTGGTGTGTGTGGGGGGGCAAGCCCTCTGTCAGTCCAGTGGTTTGTTTTTATTATGCCCAGAGAGGAGAAGTGGGCATGTGTGTGGCAGGTGAAAAGTGCGGATCCTGTTTCAGACTTAGACTGAAACAGGATCCGCACTTTTCAGCCCGTTCCTTTAAGACTCCTTTGATTCATTCTCAATGATGGTGGAATGGTGGTGACCTCCTGGATTCGTGCTCCTGGAGTGGAAGGCATGGGTCTCCCACTGCCACAACCCTAGAGGTTCACTTCCCCACAAGAACGGTGGTGTGAATCCATGGAGAATCAGCGTGGGACAGAGAGAGAGAGCAAGAAAAGACTGAGGTGATTAGGGAAATAAATCACCAAAATCTGGAGAGTGCGGGATGGCCAATAGAGAAGGGAGCACGGGACAGCTGTACCCACCTCACCAGAGAGTGGGGTGGGTTCAGCCCCACAGGAAAGCATCTTGTTCCCCCTCTGACCTCCACACCCACTCAATTGAGGATCTGCCTGAAGTCGGTGCAGAATCGCCACGGGAGATGTGGGGCTCTGCAGAGAGGAGACATTGGCAGGAGGCATTTTGGACCCTGGAGTGCTGTGCGCAGCTGACGCACCTAGCAACTGTCTCCTATACGTGGGCGGTGGGGCTGCTTTGGTCCCGGCTCTAGCAGACGCCAAACTGCCTCGTATAGGTGGGCGGCTGGATTCTCCCGCTCCCCGGCTCCTCTGGCCTCTGCCGGTCCCTGAGCATTCAACCCCAGTGACAGTGATCTGCAGACGGGCGGCCGCCATTGTCGGGGTCCACAGCCTAAACGCTGAGGAGCGATTGGGTACCGGGCGGCTCCCTGGGCGGCTCCCTTCCCTAGTCCACGGACCCTGACTAGGAGCTCCACCTTTGTGTGAACACTGAGTGGTTCCCCAGTCACGAGAGAGTGGAGCGTGGACCTTGCAGACATTGGGGTGGGGCAGACCATCTCCCGCGGGAACTGCAGTGGCTGGGGCGCTGGGCGAATGAGGGCACCGCTCCACTCTCCCTATCCACTGTCTTTCTTGCAGAGAGAGACAGAAGCCACCTCGGGAGAGGAAGAGGGGCAGCCCCCCCAGCGGAGCTAGCAAAATCCTGAACAATATGTGAAGGGCTCCCCCTAGTGACAGAGGAGGCAGCTTACCTGGCACTCACAGTGTGCCCCTATCCAGACTAAAGCTGAAAGAAGGGATCTTAAGGATTCATTCAGATGGGAAGGGCTCAGCGAAGGAACTCTAGGAGTATAAAGAATCAAGCTGAAACCATGCCCTCAAAGAGGATTACTAGTTCTCCACCAATTAACACAAAGCAGATTCCAAATAGCAACATGTCACAGGAAGAATTTCAAACATGGATCATAAATACGCTGAACATTATGCAAGAAAAAATGGATAATCAACACAAAGAAACCACAAAAAAGATCCAGGACTTGGAAGAAAAATTCACCAAAGAAATTGAAATACTGAAGAAAAATCAAACTGAACTCCTGGAAATGAAAAATTTATTCAAGGAGCTACAAAACACAGTGGAAAGTCTCAAGAGCAGGGTAGATCAAACAGAAGAAAGAATCTCAGAGATCGAAGATAACACTTTCCAATTAAATAAGGCAGTCACAGAGTTAAAACAAAGAAACATGAGAAATAATCATAGTCTACAAGAAATGTGGGATTATGTAAAGAAGCCTAACGTGAGAGTTATCGGCATTCCTGAGGGTGAAGAAGACAATAAGCAAGGGTTGAATAAAGTATCTGAAGATATAATTGAGGAAAATTTCCCAGGCCTTGCCAAATCTCTAGATACACAGGTTCAAGAAGCTCAAAGAACCTCTGAGAGATTCATACCAAATAGGAAGACACCACGTCATGTAGTTATCAGACTGACCAAAATATCCACTAACGAGGCCCTTCTTCAATCTGTAAGGAGAAAAAAACAAGTAACATACAAAGGAAAGCCCATCCGAATCACGCCAGATTTCTCAACTGAAACCTTACAAGCAAGAAGAGATTGGAGCCCCATTCTCACTCTTCTGAAACAGAATAATGCCCAGCCTAGAATCCTGTACCCAGATAAGCTCAGTTTTATATATGAAGGTGAAATTAAGACATTCTCAGATAAACAAAAACTCAGAGAATTCACCAAGACAAGAGCAGCTTTCCAAGAAGTATTCAAAACAGAGTTACACGTGGTCCAGCACAAGAAGGACCTTCGAATGTAACACTAATCAAGAGATAAATATGAAAACACAGTTATCATAATGGCTCAAGAGAGAAAACAGATCAATGAAATTCAACCCAACATGAGGAACAGCAATCTGTCTCGCTTATCAGTTCTCTCATTAAATGTGAATGGATTGAATTCCCCACTCAAGAGACATGGACTGGCCCGATGGATAAAAAAGATATAAGCCAAGTATCTGCTGTCTTCAGGAAACTCATCTAACCTGCAAGGATGCATTTAGACTGAAAATAAAAGGGTGGAAATCAATATTCCAAGCAAATGGAACCCAAAAGAAAGCTGGCGTGGCAGTTCTAATCTCCGATAACGTAGTTTTTAAATCAACAAAAGTAAAGAAAGACAAAGATGGTTACTATATACTGGTGAAGGGTACAATTCAACAAGAAGACATAACTATACTTAACATATATGCACCCGATCTAGGTGCACCCAGATTCATAAAGCAAACCCTACTTGATCTGAACCAAATGATAGATAACAACACTTTAGTAGCCAGAGATTTTAACACGCCACTGACAGTTCAAGACAGATCCTCCAAACAAAAAATAAACAAAGAAATATTGGACGTATATAGAATGCTAGAACAAATGGGCCTGACTGACATCTACAGGACATTCTACCCAAATACCACTGAATATAAGTTCTTCTCATCAGCTCATGGGACATTCTCCAAGATTGACCATATCTTAGGACATAAAGCATGTCTTAAAAAATTTAAAAATATAGAAATAATACCATGCAGCTTCTCGGATCACAGTGGAATTAAAGTAACAATGAACCCTAACAGAAATCCTCATTTCTACTCAAAGTCATGGAAGCTAAATAACCTTCTCCTGAACAATCATTTTATAAATGAAGAAATCAAGTCAGAAATCAAAAGATTCTCTGAATTAAACGACAAAGGAGATACAACTTATCAAAATCTGTGGGACACAGCTAAAGCAGTCCTGAGAGGAAAATTTATTTCCATAAATGCCTATACCAAAAAGACAGAAAACTTACAAATAGACAATCTAATGAATAGACTCAAAGAGCTGGAGAAGAAAGAAGAGACCAAACCCAAACCCAGCAGAAGGAAATTATTAAGATTAAATCAGAACTAAATGAAAAGGACCATAAGGGAGATTAAACCAAACCATAACGGAGATTAATAAAACCAAAAGTTGGTTCTTTGAAAAAATAAACAAAATTGACACACCTCTGGCTAAACTAACCAAGAGCAGAAAAGAAAAATCTCTTATAACCTCGATCAGGAACACGAAAGGAGTAATCACGACTGATGCCACAGAGATACATGATATCATCTATGAATTCTACAAAAATCTTTATGCACACAAATTAGAAAACCTGGAGGAAATGGACAAATTCTTATAAACACACAGCCTTCCCAGGCTCAACCAGGAAGACACAGAATTCCTGAATAGACCGATATCTAGATCTGAAATTGAAACAGCAATAAAAAACCTTCCCAAAAAGAAAAGCCCTGGACCAGATGGGTTCACACCTGAATTCTACCATACCTACAAAGAAGAACTGGTGCCCATCGTACATAAACTATTCTCCAATATAGAGAAGGATGGGATTCTCCCCAACACTTTTTACCAAGCCAACATAATCCTGATACCAAATCCAGGAAAGGATGCAACTAAAACAGAGAACTATAGACCAATTTCTCTTATGAATATAGATGCAAAAATTCTCAATAAAATTCTAACAAATCGAATCCAAGTGCTTATCAAAAAAATAATCCATCATGACCAAGTGGGCTTCATCCCAGAGATGCAGGGATGGTTTGACATATGGGAATGTAATTCATCACATAAATAGAAGCAAAAATAAAGATCAGATGATCCTCTCAATAGATGCAGAGAAAGCATTTGACAAAATTCAACACCCTTTTATGATAAGAACACTTAACAAAATAGGCATAGATGGGGCCTATATAAAAATGATACAAGCCATATACGACAAACCCTCAGCCAACATCATACTGAATGGGGAAAAACTGAAAGCATTCCCACTTCAAACTGGAACCAGACAAGGCTTACCACTGTCCCCATTACTTTTCTACATAGTATTGGAAGTCCTTGCAAGAGCTATCAGGCAAGAGAGCAGAATCAAGGGAGTTGAAATAGGGACAGAAGAGATCAAACTCTCACTCTTTGCTGATGATATGATGTTATATCTATAAAACCCCAAGGTTTCAACCAAGAGACTCCTGGAATTGATCAATGAATTCAGTAAAGTCTCAGGATAGAAAATCAATACACACAAATCAGAGGAATTCATATATGCCAATAACAGTCAAATGGAAAACCAAATTAAGGACTCAATACCCTTCAAAATAGCAACAAAGAAAATAAAATACCTAGGAATTTATTTAACTAAGGAGGTAAAGGACCTCTATAGGGAGAACTATGAAACACTGAGGAAGGAAATTGCAGAACATGTAAATAGGTGGAAAACCATACCATGCTCATGGATCGGTAGAATCAACATTGTTAAAATGTCTATACTGCCCAAAGTTATCTACAGATTCAATGCAATCCTTATTAAATTACCAACATCTTTTTTCACAGACATAGAAAAAATAATTTTACGCTTTGTATGGAACCAGGGAAGACCCCGTTTAGCAAAAGCAATCTTAAACAACAAAAACAAAATGGGAAGTATTAATTTGCCAGACTTCAAACTATACTACAAGGCTGTGGTTCTTAAAACAGCCTGGTACTGGCACAAGTGCAGGGACACAGACCAGTGGAACAGAACAGAAAATCCCAATATAAAACCATCCTCATATAGCCATCTAATCTTTGACAAAGCAGACAAAAACATACTCTGGGGAAAAGATTCCTTATTTAATAAATGGTGCTGGGAAAACTGGATATCCACATGTAGAAGACTAAAACAGGACACACAAAAATCAAATCACAGTGGTTAACAGACTTAAACCTAAGGTCAGAAACTATTAGAATTCTAGAAGAAAATGTAGGAAAGACTCTTACAGACATTGGCCTAGGCAAAGAATTTATGAAGAAGACCCCTAAAGCAATCACAGCAACCACAAAAATAAATAAATGGGACCTGATCAAATTAAAAAGCTTCTGCACAGCCAAAGAAACAGTCACGAGAGTAAATGGACAACCTACAGAATGGGAAAAAATTTTCGCATACTACACATCAGATAAAGGACTGATAACAAGAATCTATTTAGAACTCAGAAAAATCAGTAAGAAAAAATCAAACAACCCTATCAAAAAGTGGGCAAAGGACATAAATAGAAATTTTTCAAAAGAAGATATAAAAATGGCTAACAAACATATGAAAAAGTGTTCAACATCTCTAATCATCAGGGAAATGCAAATCAAAACCACAATGAGATATCACTTAACTCCAGTAGGAATGGCCTTTATCAAAAAGTCCCAAAACTATACATGTTGGTGTGGGTGTGGCGAGATAGGTACATTCATAAACTGCTGGTGGGACTGTAAACTAGTGCAGCCCCTGTGGAAAGCAATGTGGAGATACCTTAAACAGATTCAAGTAGACCTACCATTCGATCCAGCAATTCCATTATTGGACATCTACCCAGAAGAACAAAAGTCATTCTATAAAAAAGACACCTGCACCTGAATGATTATAGCAGCACAATTCACAATCACAAAGATGTGGAAACAACCCAAATGCCCATCAATTCATGAATGGATTAGCAAAATGTGGTATATGTATACCATGGAATATTACTCAGCTATTAGAAATAATGGCGATATGGCATCTCTTTGGTTCTCCTGGAGAGAGCTGGATCCCATTCTATTAAGTGAAGTATCCCAAGAATGGAAAAATAAGCACCACATGTACTCACCAGCAAATTGGTTTCCCTGAGTGCACATTTGGGAACAACACCAATTGGGTATCGGACAGAGGTTGGGGCCGGGTGGAAGGGATGGGTGTATACCTACTTGATGAATGTGATGTGCACTGCCTGGGGAATGGACACCCTTCAAGTTCTAACTGGGGGGGATGGGGTGGGGGAGAGGAGGGGTGCACACCTACATGATGAATGTGATGTGCACTGACTAGGGAATGGACAAAATTGAAGCTCAGAATCGGGGGAAAGGGGAGGCATGGGGAATGTATATAGCCTGATCTTTTGTACCCCCATAATGAGCTAACAAACAAACAAACAAACAAAAAAGAATCGTTTGATTCATCAGCTGGGAATACACCATGGTTCTTTAAAGACCTCTATGCGTGGGCCCAGGTAACTGGCAAGTTCCAAGAAGTATGCCACAGAGCTTTTGAAATAACCACTACGTTGAGAATTATTTGCTAGTTTTTGCACCACCTTTCACCATAATTGTGATAAGGTTCGTCCGTGCCTCCTTCAACCCAAGATGGCTGGGGCGGACAAAAGTATGCTGAGGCCTAGTTCACTTGGTGTTGCCGATAGTTGGTACTGGAGCCTGGCAAGAAGCCATGTTATTAAGAGTCATTCCACCATCCTTTCTCCATCATTTTAAAAGGCAGAACACCTTTTTCCAGTTATCATAAGAATGAGTTGCTGGAGGGGACGTTTTTGAGTGGGGTCGGGTGGTGCGTTGAGGGGAAGGCTCTCTGTCTGTCTGGTGGTTTGTCTTTATTATGCCCAAAGAGGAGAGGTGGGCATGTGTGTGGCAGGTGAAAAGTACGGATCCTGTTTCAGTCTTAGACTGAAACAGGATCCGCACTTTTCAGCCAGTTCCTTTACGAATCCTTTGATTCATCAGCTGGGAATCCACCATGGCTGTCGAGACCCCTCTATGTGTGGGTCCAGGTAACTGGCTAGTTCCAAGATGTATGCCGCAGAGCTTTGGAAATAACCACTACATTGAGTATTATTTGCCAGTTTTTGCAGCAACTTTCACAATGATTGTGAAAAGGTTAGGCAGTGCATCCTGAAACCCAAGCTGGCTTCCACAGAAACAACTACGGTTAGGCCAATCTCCCTTGGAGTTGCCGATAATTGGTACTGGTCCGTGGCAAGAAGCCATTCCTTTAAGTATCATTCCACCTTCCTTTCACAACTATTTTAAAAGGCAGAGCACCTATTGCCATTTAGCTTAAGGATGAGTCGCTGGAGGAAACGTTTTTGTGTGGGGTGGGAGAGGCAGAGCCAGGCCCTCTGTCAGTCCAGTGGTTTGTTTTTATTATCCCCGGAGAGGAGAAGTGGACATGTGTGTGGCAAGTGAAAAGTGTGGATCCTGTTTCAGTCTTAGACTGATACAGGATCGGCACTTTTCATCCTGTTCCTTTAAGAATCCTTTGCTTCATCAGCTGGGAATCCACCATAGTTCTCTACACCCCACTATGTGTGGACCCACTTAACAGGCTAGTTCAAAGAAGTATGCCACAGAGCATTTGAAATAACCACTACCATGGAAATTATTTGCCAGCTTTTCCAGCACTTTTACCATAATTTTGATAAGGTTCATTTGTGCTTCCTTAAACCCTAGATGGCTTCCATGGACAAACCTATACTGAGGGTTCTCTCGCTTGGTGTTGCCAATACTTGGTACGGGAGTCTGACAAGAATCCAGTCTTTTAATTATCATTGCCCCATCCTTTCTCCCTTATATTAAAAGGTGAGCAACTTTCGGCAGTTAGCATAAGGATGAGTCAACGGAGGGGACGTTTTTGGGTGGGATCGGGGTGGTTTGGGGGACAGTCCCTCTGTCAGTCTGGTTGTTTGTGTTTATTATGCCCAGACAGGGAAGTGGATATATTTGTGGCAGGTGAAATGTGCGGATCCTGTTTCAGTTAGACTGAAACAGTATCCGCACTTTTCAGCCGGTTCCATTAAAAATCCTTTGATTCATCAGCTGGGAATCCACCATGGTTCCTTAGAACCCTCCATGCATGGGCCCATGAACTGGCCTGTACCAAGATGTATGCTGCACAGCTTTTGAGATAAACACTACGTGTAGAATTATTTGCCAGTTTCTGCAGCACATATCACCATAATTGTGATAAGGATCGTCTGTGCCTCCTTAAACACAAGATGGCTGCCACGGAGAAAACTATGCTGAGGCCTAGGTCACTTGGATTTCACGACACTTGTTACTGGAGGCTGGAAGGAGGCCATTCTTTTAAGTATCATTCCACCATACTTTCCCCATTATTTTAAAATGCACGGAAACCTTTGCAAGTTAGCATAATAATTAGTAGCTGGAGGGGACATTTTTATTTGTGGGGTCGGTGTGGGTGGGGGGCGCAGGCCCTCTGTCAGTTCTCTGGATGGTTTTTATTTTCCCCAGACCGGAGAAGTGGGCATGTGTGTGGCAGGTAAAAAGTTCGGACCCCGTTTCTGTCTTAGACTGAAACAGAAACCGCACTTTTCACCCCGTTCCATTAAGAATCCCTTGCTTCATCAGCTGGGAATCCACCATGGGCCTCTAGACTGCTCTATGCGTGGGCCCAGTTAACTGGCTAGTTCAAAGAATTATGCCGCAGAGCTTTTCAAGTAACCACTACCATGAGAATTACTTGACCGCTTTTGCAGCACCTTTCACCATAATTGTGATAAGGTTCATCTGTGCCTCCTTAAACCCAAGATGGCTGCCAGGGACAAACGTGTGCTGAGGCCTAGGTGACTTGCTGTTGCCAATACTTGGTATGGGAGTCTGGCAATACGCCAGTCTTTTAGGTATAATTCCACCATTCTATCTCCATTATTTTAAAAGGCAGAGGACGTATTGCCAGATAGCATAAGGATCAGTCGCTGGAGGGCACGATTTTGTGTGGGGTGGTGGGGGGCGGGGGCAGGCCATCTGTCAATCCGATGGGTTGTTTTTGTTATCCCTAGAGAGGAGAAGTGGGCATGTGTGTTGCAGGCAAAAAGTCCGAATCCTGTTTCAGTCAGGATCTGCACTTTTCAGCCTGTTCCTTTAAGAATCCTTAGATTCATCACCTTGGAATCCACCATGGTTCTCTAGACCCCTCTATGCGTGGGCCCAGGTAACAGGCTTCTTCCAAGAAGTATGCCACAGAGCTTTTGAATTAAACAGTACGTTGAGAATTATTTGCCGGGTTTTCAGCACGTTTCAACATAATTATGATAAAGTTTGTATATGCCTCCTTAAACCCAACATGGCTGCCACGGGCATAACTATGCTGAGGCGTAGCTGACTTGGTGTTGCCTATTTTTGTTAGTGGAGACTGACAAGAAGCCATTCTTCTAAGTATCATCCCACCACCATTTTTCCATTGTTTTAAAATGGAGGGAAATTTTGCAAGTTAGCATTATAATTAGTAGCTGGAGGGTACGGTTTTTTTTTTTTGTGTGTGTGTGGTCGATGTGGATGGGGGGGTCAGGCCCTCTGTCAGTTCGCTGGTTATTTTTTATTATCCCCAGAGAGGAGAAGTGGGCATGTGTTTGGCAGGTGAAAAGGGCGGATTCTGTTTCAGAGAATTAACGATGATCCCCATGGTCATCCCGTTCCTTTAATAATCCTTTACTTCATCAGCTGGAAATCCACCATGGTTCTCTATACTCCTCTTTGCGTGGGAACAGGTAACTGACTTGTTCCAAGAAGTATGCCGCAGAGCTTTTCAATTAACCACTACGTTGAAAATTATTTGCAGGTGTTCAGCGTTTTACCATAATTGTGAGAACCTTTGTTTGTGCCTCCTGAAACCCAAGAAGGCTGCGACGGACATAACTATGCTGAGGAGTAGCTGACTTGGTGTTGACTATTTTTGTTAGTGGAGACTGACAAGAAGCCATTCTTCTAAGTCTCATCCCACCACCATTTTTCCATTGTTTTAAAATGCAGGGAAATTTTGCAAGTTAGCATTATAATTAGTAGCTGGAGGGTACAGTTTTTTTTTTTGTGTGTGGTCGATGTGGATGGGGGGGGGTCAGGCCCTCTGTCAGTTCGCTGGTTAGTTTTTATTATCCCCAGAGAGGAGAAGTGGGCATGTGTTTGGCAGGTGAAAAGGGCGGATTCTGTTTCAGAGAATTAACGATGATCCCCATGGTCATCCCTATCCTTTAATAATCCTTTACTTCATCAGCTGGAAATCCACCATGGTTCTCTATACTCCTCTTTGCCTGGGAACAGGTAACTGGCTTGTTCCAAGAAGTATGCCGCAGAGCTTTTCAATTAACCACTACGTTGAAAATTATTTGCAGGTGTTCAGCCTTTCACCATAATTGTGAGAAGCTCTGTTTGTGCCTCCTGAAACCCAAGAAGGCTGCGACAGACATAACTATGCTGAGGAGTAGCTGACTTGGTGTTGCCTATTTTTGTTAGTGGAGACTGACAAGAAGCCATTCTTCTAAGTATCATCCCACCACCATTTTTCCATTGTTTTAAAATGCAGGGAAATTTTGCAAGTTAGCATTATAATTAGTAGCTGGAGGGTACGGTTTTTTTTTTGTGTGTGTGGTCGATGTGGATGGGGGGGTCAGGCCCTCTGTCAGTTGGCTGGTTAGTTTTTATTGTCCCCAGAGAGGAGAAGTGGGCATGTGTTTGGCAGGTGAAAAGGGCGGATTCTGTTTCAGAGAATTAACGATGATCCCCATGGTGATCCCGTTCCTTTAATAATCCTTTACTTCATCAGCTGGAAATCCACCATGGTTCTATATACTCCTCTTTGCCTGGGAACAGGTAACTGGCTTGTTCCAAGAAGTATGCCGCAGAGCTTTTCAATTAACCACTACGTTGAAAATTATTTGCAGATGTTCAGCGTTTCACCATAATTGTGAGAACCTTTGTTTGTGCCTCCTGAAACCCAAGAAGGCAGCGACGGACATAACTATGCTGAGGAGTAGCTGACTTGGTGTTGCCTATTTTTGTTAGTGGAGACTGACAAGAAGCCATTCTTCTAAGTCTCATCCCACCACCATTTTTCCATTGTTTTAAAATGCAGGGAAATTTTGCAAGTTAGCATTATAATTAGTAGCTGGAGGGTACGTTTTTTTTGTGTGTGTGGTGGATGTGGATGGGGGTGGTCAGGCCCTCTGTCAGTTCGCTGGTTAGTTTTTATTATCCCCAGAGAGGAGAAGTGGGCATGTGTTTGGCAGGTGAAAAGGGCAGATTCTGTTTCAGAGAATTAACTATGATCCCCATGGTCATCCCTTTCCGTTAATAATCCTTTACTTCATCAGCTGGAAATCCACCATGGTTCTCTATACTCCTCTTTGCGTGGGAACAGGTAACTGGCTTGTTCCAAGAAGTATGCCGCAGAGCTTTTCAATTAACCACTACGTTGAAAATTATTTGCAGGTGTTCAGCGTTTCACCATAATTGTGAGAACCTTTGTTTGTGCCTCCTGAAACCCAAGAAGGCTGCGACGGACAAAACTATGCTGAGGCGTAGCTGACTTGGTTTTGCCTATTTTTGTTAGTGGAGACTGACAAGGATCCATTCTTGTAAGTATCATCTCACCATCATTTTTCCATTGTTTAAAAATGCAGGAAAATTTTGCAAGTTAGCATTATAATTAGTAGCTGGAGGCTACGGTGTTTTTTTTTTTTTTTCCTGTGGGGTCGGTGTGGATGTGTTGGTCAGGCCCTCTGTCAGTTCCCCGGTTGGTTTTTATTATCCCCAGAGAGGAGAAGTGGGTATTAGTATGGCAGGTGAAAACTGCGGATCTGTTTCAGAGAATTAAACAGGATCCGCATGGTAATCCCGTTCCTTTAAGAATCCTTTGCTTCATGAGCTGGGAATCCACCATGGTTCTATATACTTGTCTCTGCGTGGGCACAGGAAACTGGCTAGTTCCAAGAAGTATGCCTCAGAGCTTTTCAATTAACCAGTATGTTGACAATCCTTTGCAGGTTTTCAGCGTTTCACCATAATTGTGATAACGTGTGTATGTGCCTACTGAAACCAAATATGGCTGCGACGGACATAACTATGCTGAGGAGTAGCTGACTTGGTGTTGCCTATTTTTGTTAGTGGAGACTGACAAGAAGCCATTCTTCTAAGTATCATCCCACCATCATTTCTCCATTGTTTAAAAATGCAGGGAAATTTTGCAAATTGGGGTTATAATTAGTAGCTGGAGGGTACTTTTTTGTTTTGTGGGGTCGGTCAGGATGGGTGTTCAGCCCCTCTGTCAGATCGCTGGTTTGTTTTTATTATCCCCAGAGAAGAGTAGTGGGCATGTGTTTGGCAGGTGAAAAGTGCGGATTCTGTTTCAGAGAATTAAACAGGATCCGCATGGTCATCTCATTCCTTTAAGAATCCTTTGCTTCATCAGCTGGGATTCCACCATGTTTCTATATACTCCTCTATGCGTGGGCACAGGTACCTAGCTTGTTCCAAGAATTATGCTGGAGAGTTTTCAAATTAACCAGTACGTTGAATATTATTTGCAGGTTTTCAGCGTTTCAGCATAATTGTGATAACGTTTGTATGTCCCTCCTGAAACCCAAGAAGGCTGCGACGGACATAACTATGCTGAGGAGTAGCTGACTTGGTGTTGCCTATTTTTGTTAGTGGAGACAGACAAGAAGCCATTCTTCTAAGTATGATCCCACCACCATTTGTCCATTGTTTTAAAATGCAGGGAAATTTTGCAAGTTAGCATTATAATTAGTAGCTGGAGGGTACGGTTTTTTTTTTGTGTGTGTGGTCGATGTGGATGGGGGGGGGTCAGGCCCTCTGTCAGTTCGCTGGTTAGTTTTTATTATCCCCAGAGAGGAGAAGTGGGCATGTGTTTGACAGGTGAAAAGGGCGGATTCTGTTTCAGAGAATTAACGATGATCCCCATGGTCATCCCGTTCCTTTAATAATCCTTTACTTCATCAGCTGGAAATCCACCATGCTTCTATATACTCCTCTTAGCGCGGGAACAGATAACTGCCTTGTTCCAAGAAGTATGCCGCAGAGCTTTTCAATTAACCACTACGTTGAAAATTATTTGCTGGTGTTCAGCGTTTCACCATAATTGTGAGAACCTTTGTTTGTGCCTCCTGAAACCCAAGAAGGCTGCGACGGACATAACTATGCTGAGGAGTAGCTGACTTGGTGTTGCCTATTTTTGTTAGTGGAGACTGACAAGAAGCCATTCTTCTAAGTATGATCCCACCACCATTTTTCCATTGTTTTAAAATGCAGGGAAATTTTGCAAGTTAGCTTTATAATTAGTAGCTGGAGGGTTCGGTTTTTTTTTTTTGTGTGGTCAATGTGGATGGTGGGGGCAGGCCCTCTGCCAGTTCGCTGGTTAGTTTTTATTATCCCCAGAGAGGAGAAGTGGGCATGTGTTTGGCAGGTGAAAAGGGCGGATTCTGTTTCAGAGAATTAACGATGATCCCCATGGTGATCCCGTTCCTTTAATAATCCTTTACTTCATCAGCTGGAAATCCACCATGGTTCTATATACTGCGCTTTGCGTGGGAACAGGTAACTGGCTTGTTCCAAGAAGTATGCCGCAGAGCTTTTCAATTAACCACTACGTTGAAAATTATTTGCAGGTGTTCAGCGTTTCACCATAATTGTGATAACGTGTGTTTGTGCCTCCTGAAACCCAAGAAGGCTGCGACGGACATAACTATGCTGAGGAGTAGCTGACTTGGTGTTGCCTGTTTTTGTTAGTGGAGACTGACAAGAAGCCATACTTCTAAGTATCATCCCACTACCATTTTTCCATTGTTTTAAAATGCAGGGAAATTTTGCAAGTTAGCATTATAATTAGTAAAAGCTGGAGGGTACGGTTTTTTTTTGTGTGTGTGGTCGATGTGGATGGGGGGGGTCAGGCCCTCTGTCAGTTCACTGGTTAGTTTTTATTATCCCCAGAGAGGAGAAGTGGGCATGTGTTTGGCAGGTGAAAAGGGCGGATTCTGTTTCAGAGAATTAACTATGATCCCCATGGTCATCCCTTTCCTTTAATAATCCTTTACTTCATCAGCTGGAAATCCACCATGGTTCTCTATACTCCTCTTTGCGTGGGAACAGGTAACTGCCTTGTTCCAAGAAGTATGCCGCAGAGCTTTTCAATTAACCACTACGTTGAAAATTATTTGCAGGTGTTCAGCGTTTCACCATAATTGTGAGAACCTTTGTTTGTGCCTCCTGAAACCCAAGAAGGCAGCGACGGACATAACTATGCTGAGGAGTAGCTGACTTGGTGTTGCCTATTTTTGTTAGTGGAGACTGACAAGAAGCTATTCTTCTAAGTATCATCCCACCACCATTTTTCCATTGTTTTAAAATGCAGGGAAATTTTGCAAGTTAGCATTATAATTAGTAGCTGGAGGGTACGGTTTTTTTTTGTGTGTGTGGTCGATGTGGATGGCGGGGGGGGTCAGGCCCTCTGTCAGTTCGCTGGTTAGTTTTTATTATCCCCAGAGAGGAGAAGTGGGCATGTGTTTGGCAGGTGATAAGGGCGGATTCTGTTTCAGAGAATTAACGATGATCCCCTTGGTCATCCCTTTCCTTTAATAATCCTTTACTTCATCAGCTGGATATCCACCATGGTTCTCTATACTCCTCTTTGCGTGGGAACAGGTAACTGCCTTGTTCCAAGAAGTATGCCGCAGAGCTTTTCAATTAACCACTACGTTGAAAATTATTTTCAGGTGTTCAGCGTTTCACCATAATTGTGAGAACCTTTGTTTGTGCCTCCTGAAACCCAAGAAGGCTGCGACGGACATATCTATGCTGAGGAGTAGCTGACTTGGTGTTGCCTATTTTTGTTAGTGGAGACTGACAAGAAGCCATTCTTCTAGTATCATCCCACCACCATTTTTCCATTGTTTTAAAATGCAGAGGAAGGCTGCGACGGACATAACTATGCTGAGGAGTAGCTGACTTGGTGTTGCCTATTTTTGTTAGTGGAGACTGACAAGAAGCCTTTCTTCTAAGTATCATCCCACCACCATTTTTCCATTGTTTTAAAATGCAGGGAAATTTTGCAAGTTAGCATTATAATTAGTAGCTGCAGGGTACGGTTTTTTTTTGTGTGTTGGTCGATGTGGATGGTGGGGGTCAGACCCTCTGTCAGTTCGCTGGTTAGTTTATATTATCCCCAGAGAGGAGAAGTCGGCATGTGTTTGGCAGGTGAAAAGGGCGGATTCTGTTTCAGACAATTAACGATGATCCCCATGGTCATCCCGTTCCTTTAATAATCCTTTACTTCGGCCGGGCGCGGTGGCTCACGCCTGTAATCCTAGCACTCTGGGAGGCCGAGGCGGGTGGATCGCTCGAGGTCAGGAGTTCGAGACCAGCCTGAGCAAGAGCGAGACCCCGTCTCTACTAAAAAATTGAAAGAAATTATATGGACAACTAAAATATATATATACAAAAAATTAGCCAGGCATGGTGGCGCATGCCTGTAGTCCCAGCTACTCGGGAGGCTGAGGCAGGAGGATCGCTTGAGCCCAGGAGTTTGAGGTTGCTGTGAGCTAGGCTGAAGCCACGGCACTCACTCTAGCCCGGGCAACAGAGTGAGACTCTGTCTCAAAAAAAAAAAAAAAAAAAAAAAAAAAAAGAAATAATCCTTTACTTCATCAGCTGGAAATCCACCATGGTTCTCTATACTCCACTTTGCGTGGGAACAGGTAACTGCCTTGTTCCAAGAAGTATGCCGCAGAGCTTTTCAATTAACCACTACGTTCAAAATTATTTGCAGGTGTTCAGCGTTTCACCATAATTGTGATAACGTTTGTTTGTGCCTCCTGAAACCCAAGAAGGCTGCGACAGACATAACTATGCTGAGGCGTAGCTGACTTGGTTTTGCCTATTTTTGTTAGTGGAGACTGACAAGAATCCATTCTTGTAAGTATCATCTCACCATCATTTTTCCATTGTTTAAAAATGCAGGAAAATTTTGCAAGTTAGCATTATAATTAGTAGCTGGAGGCTACGGTGTTTTTTTTTTTTTTTTTTCCTGTGGGGTCGGTGTGGATGTGTTGGTCAGGCCGTCTGTCAGTTCCCCGGTTGGTTTTTATTATCCCCAGAGAGGAGAAGTGGGTATTAGTATGGCAGGTGAAAACTGCGGATCTGTTTCAGAGAATTAAACAGGATCCGCATGGTAATCCCGTTCCTTTAAGAATCCTTTGCTTCATGAGCTGGGAATCCACCATGGTTCTATATACTTCTCTATGCGTGGGCACAGGAAACTGGCTAGTTCCAAGAAGTATGCCTCAGTGCTTTTCAATTAACCAGTATGTTGACAATCCTTTGCAGGTTTTCAGCGTTTCACCATAATTGTGATAACGTGTGTATGAGGCTACTGAAACCAAATATGGCTGCTACGGACATAACTATGCTGAGGCGTAGCTGACTTGGTGTTGCCTATTTTTGTCAGTGGAGACTGACAAGAACCCATTCTTCTAAGTATCATCCCACCATCATTTCTCCATTTTTTAAAAATGCAGGGAAATTTTGCAAATTGGCATTATAATTAGTAGCTGGAGGGTACTTTTTTGTTTTGTGGGGTCGGTCAGGATGGGTGTTCAGGCCCTCTGTCAGATCGCTGGTTTGTTTTTATTATCCCCAGAGAAGAGTAGTGGGCATGTGTTTGGCAGGTGAAAAGTGCGGATTCTGTTTCAGAGAATTAAACAGGATCCGCATGGTCATCTCATTCCTTTAAGAATCCTTTGCTTCATCAGCTGGGATTCCACCATGTTTCTATATACTCCTCTATGCGTGGGCACAGGTACCTGGTTTGTTCCAAGAAGTATGCTGGAGAGTTTTCAAATTAACCAGTACGTTGAAAATTATTTGCAGGTTTTCAGCGTTTCACCATAATTTTGATAACGTTTGTATGTCCCTCCTGAAACCCAAGAAGGCTGCGACGGACATAACTATGCTGAGGAGTAGCTGACTTGGTGTTGCCTATTTTTGTTAGTGGAGACAGACAAGAAGCCATTCTTCTAAGTATGATCCCACCACCATTTTTCCATTGTTTTAAAATGCAGGGAAATTTTGCAAGTTAGCATTATAATTAGTAGCTGGAGGGTACGGTTTTTTTTTGTGTGTGTGGTCGATGTGGATGGGGGGGGGTCAGGCCCTCTGTCAGTTCGCTGGTTAGTTTTTATGATCCCAAGAGAGGAGAAGTGGGCATGTGTTTGGCAGGTGAAAAGGGCGGATTCTGTTTCAGAGAATTAACGATGATCCCCATGGTCATCCCGTTCCTTTAATAATCCTTTACTTCATCAGCTGGAAATCCACCATGGTTCTATATACTCCTCTTTGCGTGGGAACAGGTAACTGCCTTGTTCCAAGAAGTATGTCGCAGAGCTTTTCAATTAACCACTACGTTGAAAATTATTTGCAGGTGTTCAGCGTTTTACCATAATTGTGAGAACCATTGTTTGTGCCTCCTGAAACCCAAGAAGGCTGCGATGGACATAGCTATGCTGAGGAGTAGCTGATTAGGTGTTGCCTATTTTTGTTAGTGGAGACTGACAAGAAGCCATTCTTCTAAGTATCATCCCACCACCATTTTTCCATTGTTTTAAAATGCAGGGAAATTTTGCAAGTTAGCATTATAATTAGTAGCTGGAGGGTACGGTTGTTTTTTTGTGTGTGTGGTCGATGTGGATGGGGTGGTCAGGCCCTCTGTCAGTTCGCTGGTTACTTTTTATTATCCCCAGAGAGGAGAAGTGGGCATGTGTTTGGCAGGTGAAAAGGGTGGATTCTGTTTCACAGAATTAATGATGATCCCCATGGTCATCCCGTTCCTTTAATAATCCTTTACTTCATCAGATGGAAATCCACCATGGTTCTATATACTCCTGTTTGCGTGGGAACAGGTAACTGCCTTGTTAGAAGAAGTATGCCGCAGAACTTTTCAATTAACCACTACGTTGAAAATTATTTGCAGGTGTTCAGCGTTTCACCATAATTGTGAGAACCTTTGTTTGTGCCTCCTGAAACCCAAGAAGGCTGCGACGGTCATAACTATGCTGAGGCGTAGCTGACTTGGTATTGCCTATTTTTGTTAGTGGAGACTGACAAGAATCCATTGTTTTAAGTATCATCTCACCATCATTTTTCCATTGTTTAAAAATGCAGGAAAATTTTGCAAGTTAGCATTATAATTAGTAGCTGGAGGCTACGGTGTTTTTTTTTTTTTTTTCCTGTGGAGTCGGTGTGGATGTGTTGGTCAGGCCCTCTGTCAGTTCCCCGGTTGGTTTTTATTATCCCCAGAGAGGAGAAGTGGGTATTAGTATGGCAGGTGAAAACTGCGGATCTGTTTCAGAGAATTAAACAGGATCCGCATGGTAATCCCGTTCCTTTAAGAATCCTTTGCTTCATGAGCTGGGAATCCACCATGGTTCTATATACTTCTCTATGCGTGGGCACAGGAAACTGGCTAGTTCCAAGAAGTATGCCTCAGAGCTTTTCAATTAACCAGTATGTTGACAATCCTTTGCAGGTTTTCAGCGTTTCACCATAATTGTGATAACGTGTGTATGAGCCTACTGAAACCAAATATGGCTGCTACGGACATAACTATGCTGAGGCGTAGCTGACTTGGTGTTGCTTATTTTTGTCAGTGGAGACTGACAAGAACCCATTCTTCTAAGTATCATCCCACCATCATTTCTCCATTTTTTAAAAATGCAGGGAAATTTTGCAAATTGGCATTATAATTAGTAGCTGGAGGGTACTTTTTTGTTTTGTGGGGTCGGTCAGGATGGGTGTTCAGGCCCTCTGTGAGATCGCTGGTTTGTTTTTATTATCCCCAGAGAAGAGTAGTGGGCATGTGTTTGGCAGGTGAAAAGTGCGGATTCTGTTTCAGAGAATTAAACAGGATCCGCATGGTCATCTCATTCCTTTAAGAATCCTTTGCTTCATCAGCTGGGATTCCACCATGTTTCTATATACTCCTCTATGCGTGGGCACAGGTACCTGGCTTGTTCCAAGAAGTATGCTGGAGAGTTTTCAAATTAACCAGTACGTGGAAAATTATTTGCAGGTTTTCAGCGTTTCACCATAATTTTGATAACGTTTGTATGTCCCTCCTGAAACCCAAGAAGGCTGCGACGGACATAACTATGCTGAGGAGTAGCTGTCTTGGTGTTGCCTATTTTTGTTAGTGGAGACAGACAAGAAGCCATTCTTCTAAGTATGATCCCACCACCATTTTTCCATTGTTTTAAAATGCAGGGAAATTTTGCAAGTTAGCATTATAATTAGTAGCTGGAGGGTACGGTTTTTTTTTGTGTGTGTGGTCGATGTGGATGGGGGGGGGGTCAGGCCCTCTGTCAGTTCGCTGGTTAGTTTTTATGATCCCAAGAGAGGAGAAGTGGGCATGTGTTTGGCAGGTGAAAAGGGCGGATTCTGTTTCAGAGAATTAACGATGATCCCCATGGTCATCCCGTTCCTTTAATAATCCTTTACTTCATCAGCTGGAAATCCACCATGGTTTTCTATACTCCTGTTTGCGTGGGAACAGGTAACTGCCTTGTTCCAAGAAGTATGTCGCAGAGCTTTTCAATTAAGCACTACGTTGAAAATTATTTGCAGGTGTTCAGCGTTTCACCATAATTGTGAGAACCTTTGTTTGTGCCTCCTGAAACCCAAGAAGGCTGCGACGGACATAACTATGCTGAGGAGTAGCTGACTTGGTGTTGCCTATTTTTGTTAGTGGAGACTTACAAGAAGCCATTCTTCTAAGTATCATCCCACCACCATTTTTCCATTGTTTTAAAGTGCAGGGAAATTTTGCAAGTTAGCATTATAATTAGTAGCTGGAGGGTACGGTTCTTTTTTTGTGTGTGGTCGATGTGGATGGTGGGGGTCAGGCCTTCTGTCAGTTCGCTGGTTACTTTTTATTATCCCCAGAGAGGAGAAGTGGGCATGTGTTTGGCAGGTGAAAAGGGCGGATTCTGTTTCAGAGAATTAACGATGATCCCCATGGTCATCCAGTTTCTTTAATATTCCTTTACTTCATCAGCTGGAAATCCACCATGGTTCTATATACTCCTCTTTGCGTGGGAACAGGTAACTGCCTTGTTCCAAGAAGTATGCCGCAGAGCTTTTCAATTAACCACTACGTTGAAAATTATTTGCAGGTGTTCAGCGTTTCACCATAATTGTGATAACGTTTGTTTGTGCCTCCTGAAACCCAAGAAGGCTGCGACGGACATAACTATGCTGAGGCGTAGCTGACTTGGTTTTGCCTATTTTTGTTAGTGGAGTCAGACTAGAATCCATTCTTGTAAGTATCATCTCACCATCATTTTTCCATTGTTTAAAAATGCAGGGAAATTTTGCAAGTTAGCATTATAATTAGTAGCTGGAAGCTACGGTGTTTTTTTTTTTTTTTTCCTCTGGGGTCGGTGTGGATGTGTTGGTCAGGCCCTCTGTCAGTTCCCCGGTTGGTTTTTATTATCCCCAGAGAGGAGAAGTGGGTATTAGTATGGCAGGTCAAAACTGCGGATCTGTTTCAGAGAATTAAACAGGATCCGCATGGTAATCCCGTTCCTTTAAGAATCCTTTGCTACATGAGCTGGGAATTCACCATGGTTCTATATACTTGTCTATGCGTGGGCACAGGAAACTGGCTAGTTCCAAGAAGTATGCCTCAGAGCTTTTCAATTAACCAGTATGTTGACAATCCTTTGCAGGTTTTCAGCGTTTCACCATAATTGTGATAACGTGTGTATGTGCCTACTGAAACCAAATATGGCTGCTACGGACATAACTATGCTGAGGCGTAGCTGACTTGGTGTTGCCTATTTTTGTCAGTGGAGACTGACAAGAAGCCATTCTTCTAAGTATCATCCCACCATCCTTTCTCCATTGTTTAAAAATGCAGGGAAATTTTGCAAAGTGGCATTATAATTAGTAGCTGGAGGGTACTTTTTTGTTTTGTGGGGTCGGTCAGGATGGGTGTTCAGGCCCTCTGTCAGATCGCTGGTTTGTTTTTATTATCCCCAGAGAAGAGTAGTGGGCATGTGTTTGGCAGGTGAAAAGTGCGGATTGTGTTTCAGAGAATTAAACAGGATCCGCATGGTCATCTCATTCCTTTAAGAATCCTTTGCTTCATCAGCTGGGATTCCACCATGTTTCTATATACTCCTCTATGCGTGGGCACAGGTACCTGGCTTGTTCCAAGAATTATGCCGGAGAGTTTTCAAAATAACCAGTACGTTGAAAATTATTTGCAGGTGTTCAGTGTTTCACCATAATTTTGATAACGTTTGTATGTCCCTCCTGAAACCCAAGAAGGCTGCGACGGACATAACTATGCTGAGGAGTAGCTGACTTGGTGTTGCCTATTTTTGTTAGTGGAGACAGACAAGAAGCCATTCTTCTAAGTATGATCCCACCACCATTTTTCCATTGTTTTAAAATGAAGGGAAAGTTTGCAAGTTAGCATTATAATTAGTAGCTGGAGGCTACGGTTTTTTTTTGTGTGTGTGGTCAATGTGGATGGGGGGGGGTCAGGGCCTCTGTCAGTTCGCTGGTTAGTTTTTATTATCCCCAGAGAGGAGAAGTGGGCATGTGTTTGGCAGGTGAAAAGGGCGGATTCTGTTTCAGAGAATTAACGATGATCCCCATGGTCATCCCGTTCCTTTAATAATCCTTTACTTCATCAGCTGGAAATCCACCATGGTTCTTTATACTCCTCTTTGCGTGGGAACAGGTAACTGCCTTGTTCCAAGAAGTATGCCGCAGAGCTTTTCAATTAACCACTACGTTGAAAATTATTTGCAGGTGTTCAGCGTTTCACCATAATTGTGATAACGTTTGTTTGTGCCTCCTGAAACCCAAGAAGGCTGCGACGGACATAACTATGCTGAGGAGTAGCTGACTTGGTTTTGCCTATTTTTGTCAGTGGAGACTGACAAGAAGCCATTCTTCTAAGTATCATCCCACCATCATTTCTCCATTGTTTAAAAATGCAGGGAAATTTTGCAAAGTGGCATTATAATTAGTAGCTGGAGGGTACTTTTTTGTTTTGTGGGGTCGGTCAGGATGGGTGTTCCTGCCCTCTGTCAGATCGCTGGTTTGTTTTTATTATCCCCAGAGAAGAGTAGTGGGCATGTGTTTGGCAGGTGAAAAGTGCGGATTCTGTTTCAGAGAATTAAACAGGATCCGCATGGTCATCTCATTCCTTTAAGAATCCTTTGCTTCATCAGCTGGGATTCCACCATGTTTCTATATACTCCTCTATGCGTGGGCACAGGTACCTGGCTTGTTTCAAGAATTATGCTGGAGAGTTTTCAAATTAACCAGTACGTTGAAAATTATTTGCAGGTGTTCAGCGTTTCACCATAATTGTGATAACGTGTGTTTGTGCCTCCTGAAACCCAAGAAGGCTGCGACGGACATAACTATGCTGAGGCGTAGCTGACTTGGTGTTGCCTATTTTTGTTAGTGGAGACTGACAAGAAGCCATTCTTCTAAGTATCATCCCACCACCATTTTTCCATTGTTTTAAAATGCAGGGAAATTTTGCAAGTTAGCATTATAATTAGTAGCGGGAGGGTACGTTTTTTTTTTTGTGTGTGTGTGGTCGATGTGGATGGGGGTGGGGGTCAGGCACTCTGTCAGTTCGCTGGTTAGTTTTTATTATCCCCAGAGAGGAGAAGTGGACATGTGTTCGGCAGGTGAAAAGGGCGGATTCTGTTTCAGAGAATTAACGATGATCCCCATGGTCATCCCGTTCCTTTAATAATCCTTTACTTCATCAGTTGGAAATCCACCATGGTTCTATATACTCCTCTTTGCGTGGGAACAGGTAACTGCCTTGTTCCAAGAAGTATGCCGCAGAGCTTTTCAATTAACCAGTACGTTGAAAATTATTTGCAGGTGTTCAGCGTTTCACCATAATTGTGATAACGTGTGTTTGTGCCTCCTGAAACCCAAGAAGGCTGCGACGGACATAACTATGCTGAGGAGTAGCTGACTTGGTGTTGCCTATTTTGTTAGTGGAGACTGACAAGAAGCCATTCTTCTAAGTATCATCCCACCACCATTTTTCCATTGTTTTAAAATGCAGGGAAATTTTGCAAGTTAGCATTATAATTAGTAGCTGGAGGGTACGTTTTTTTTTTTGTGTGTGTCGTCGACGTGGATGGGGGTGTCAGTCCCTCTGTCAGTTCGCTGGTTAGTTTTTATTATCCCCAGAGAGGAGAAGTGGGCATGTGTTTGGCAGGTGAAAAGGGCGGATTCTGTTTCAGAGAATTAACGATGATCCCCATGGTCATCCCGTTCCTTTAATAATCCTTTACTTCATCAGCTGGAAATCCACCATGGTTCTATATACTCCTGTTTGCGTGGGAACAGGTAACTGGCTTGTTCCAAGAAGTATGCCGCAGAGCTTTTCAATTAACCACTACGTTGAAAATTATTTGCAGGTGTTCAGCGTTTCACCATAATTGTGATAACGTGTGTTTGTGCCTCCTGAAACCCAAGAAGGCTGCGACAGACATAACTATGCTGAGGCGTAGCTGACTTGGTGTGGCCTATTTTTGTTAGTGGAGACTGACAAGAAGCCATTCTTCAAAGTATCATCCCACCACCATTTTTCCATTGTTTTAAAATGCAGGGAAATTTTCCAAGTTAGCATTATAATTAGTAGCTGGAGGGTTCGGATTTTTTTTTGTGTGTGGTCGATGTGGATGGGGGGGTCAGGCCCTCTGTCAGTTCGCTGGTTAGTTTTTATTATCCCCAGAGAGGAGAAGTGGGCATGTGTTTGGCAGGTGAAAAGGGCGGATTCAGTTTGAGAGAATTAACGATGATCCCCATGGTCATCCCGTTCCTTTAATAATCCTTTACTTCATCAGCTGGAAATCCACCATGGTTCTATATACTCCTCTTTGCGTGGGAACAGGTAACTGGCTTGTTCCAAGAAGTATGCCGCAGAGCTTTTCAATTAACCACTACGTTGAGAATTATTTGCAGGTGTTCAGCGTTTCACCATAATTGTGATAACGTGTGTTTGTGCCTCCTGAAACCCAAGAAGGCTGCGATGGACATAACTATGCTGAGGCGTAGCTGACTTGGTGTGGCCTATTTTTGTTAGTGGAGACTGACAAGAAGCCATTCTTCTAAGTATCATCCCACCACCATTTTTCCATGGTTTTAAAATGCAGGGAAATTTTGCAAGTTAGCATTATAATTAGCAGCTGGAGGGTTCGGATTTTTTTTTGTGTGTGGTCGATGTGGATGGGGGGTTCAGGCCCTCTGTCAGTTCGCTGGTTAGTTTTTATTATCCCCAGAGAGGAGAAGTGGGCATGTGTTTGGCAGGTGAAAAGGGCGGATTCTGTTTCAGAGAATTAACGATGATTCCCATGGTCATCCCGTTCCTTTAATAATCCTTTACTTCATCAGCTGGAAATCCACCATGGTTCTATATACTCCTGTTTGCGTGGGAACAGGTAACTAGCTTGTTCCAAGAAGTATGCCGCAGAGCTTTTCAATTAACCAGTACGTTGAAAATTATTTGCAGGTGTTCAGCGTTTCACCATAATTGTGATAACGTTTGTTTGTGCCTCCTGAAACCCAAGAAGGCTGCGACGGACATAACTATGCTGAGGCGTAGCTGACTTGGTGTTGCCTATTTTTGTTAGTGGAGACTGAGAAGAAGCCATTCTTCTAAGTATCATCCCACCACCATTTTTCCATTGTTTTAAAATGCAGGGAAATTTTGCAAGTTAGCATTATAATTAGTAGGTGGAGGCTACGGTGTTTTTTTTTTTTTTTCCTGTGGGGTCGGTGTGGATGTGTTGGTCAGGCCCTCTGTCAGTTCGCTGGTTTGTTTTTATTATCCCCAGAGAGGAGAAGTGGGCATGTGTTTGGCAGGTCAAAAGGGCGGATTCTGTTTCAGAGAATTAAACAGGATCCGCATGGTAATCCCGTTCCTTTAAGAATCCTTTGCTTCATGAGCTGGGAATCCACCATGGTTCTATATACTTCTCTATGCGTGGGCACAGGAAACTGGCTAGTTCCAAGAAGTATGCCTCAGAGCTTTTCAATTAACCAGTATGTTGACAATCCTTTGCAGGTTTTCAACGTTTCACCATAATTGTGATAACGTGTGTATGTGCCTACTGAAATCAAATATGGCTGCTACGGACATAACTATGCTGAGGCGTAGCTGACTTGGTGTTGCCTATTTTTGTCAGTGGAGACTGACAAGAAGCCATTCTTCTAAGTATCATCCCACCATCATTTCTCCATTGTTTAAAAATGCAGGGAAATTTTGCAAATTGGCATTATAATTAGTAGCTGGAGGGTACTTTTTTGTTTTGTGGGGTCGGTCAGGATGGGTGTTCAGGCCCTCTGTCAGATCGCTGGTTTGTTTTTATTATCCCCAGAGAAGAGTAGTGGGCATGTGTTTGGCAGGTGAAAAGTGCGGATTCTGTTTCAGAGAATTAAACAGGATCCGCATGGTCATCTCATTCCTTTAAGAATCCTTTGCTTCATCAGCTGGGATTCCACCATGGTTCTATATACACGTCTTTGCATGGAAACAGGTAACTGGCTTGTTCCAAGAAGTATGCCGCAGAGCTTTTCAATTAACCAGTACGTTGAAAATTATTTACAGGTGCTCAGCGTTTCACCATAATTGTGATAACATGTGTTTGTGCCTCCTGACACCAAAGAAGGCTGCGATGGACATAACTATGCTGAGGAGTAGCTGACTTGGTGTTGCCTATTTTTGTTAGTGGAGACTCACAAGAAGCCATTCTTCTAAGAGTCATCCCACCACCATTTTTCCATTGTTTTAAAATGCAGGGAAATTTTGCAAGTTAGCATTATAATTAGTAGCTGGAGGGTACGGTTTGTTTTTTTTTTGTGTGTGGTCGCTGTGGTTGTGGGGGGGGTCAGGCCCTCTGTCAGTTCCCCGGTTGGTTTTTATTATCCCCAGAGAGGAGAAGTGGGCATGTGTTTGGCAGGTGAAAAGGGCGGATTCTGTTTCAGAGAATTAACGATGATCCCCATGGTCATCCCTTTCCTTTAATAATCCTTTACTTCATCAGCTGGAAATCCACCATGGTTCTATATACTCCTGTTTGCGTGGGAACAGGTAACTGCCTTGTTCCAAGAAGTATGCCGCAGAGCTTTTCAATTAACCACTACGTTGAAAATTATTTGCAGGTGTTCAGCGTTTCACCATAATTGTGATGACGTTTGTTTTTGCCTCCTGAAACCCAAGAAGGCTGCGACGGTCATAACTATGCTGAGGAGTAGCTGACTTGGTTTTGCCTGTTTTTGTTAGTGGAGACTGACAAGAAGCCATTCTTCTAAGTATCATCCCACCACCATTTTTCCATTGTTTTTAAATGCAGGGAAATTTTGCAAGTTAGCATTATAATTAGTAGCTGGAGGGTACGGTTTTTTTTTTTGTGTGTGGTCGATGTGGATGGTGGGGGTCAGGCCCTCTGTCAGTTCGCTGGATAGTTTTTATTATCCCCAGAGAGGAGAAGTGGGCATGTGTTTGGCAGGTGAAAAGGGCGGATTCTGTTTCATAGAATTAACGACGATCCCCATGGTCATCCCGTTCCTTTAATAATCCTTTACTTCATCAGCTGGAAATCCACCATGGTTCTATATACTCCTCTTTGCGTGGGAACAGGTAACTGGCTTGTTCCAAGAAGTATGCCGCAGAGCTTTTCAATTAACCACTACGTTGAAAATTATTTGCAGGTGTTCAGCGTTTCACCATAATTGTGAGAAACTTTGTTTGTGTCTCCTGAAACCCAAGAAGGCTGCGACGGACATAATTATGCTGAGGCGTAGCTGACTTCGTTTTGCCTATTTTTGTTAGTGGAGACTGACAAGAATCCATTCTTGTAAGTATCATCTCACCATCATTTTTCCATTGTTTAAAAAGGCAGGAAAATTTTGCAAGTTAGCATTATAATTAGTAGCTGGAGGCTACGGTGTTTTTTGTTTTTTTTTTCCTGTGGGGTCGGTGTGGATGTGTTGGTCAGGCCCTCTGTCAGTTCCCCGGTTGGTTTTTATTATCCCCAGAGAGGAGAAGTGGGTAATAGTATGGCAGGTGAAAACTGCGGATCTGTTTCAGAGAATTAAACAGGATCCGCATGGTAATCCCGTTCCTTTAAGAATCCTTTGCTTCATGAGCTGGGAATCCACCATGGTTCTATATACTTGTCTATGCGTGGGCACAGGAAACTGGCTAGTTCCAAGAAGTATGCCTCAGAGCTTTTCAATTAACCAGTATGTTGACAATCCTTTGCAGGTTTTCAGCGTTTCACCATAATTGTGATAACGTGTGTATGTGCCTACTGAAACCAAATATGGCTGCTACGGACATAACTATGCTGAGGCGTAGCTGACTTGGTGTTGCCTATTTTTGTCAGTGGAGACTGACAAGAAGCCATTCTTCTAAGTATCATCCCACCATCATTTCTCCATTGTTTAAAAATGCAGGGAAATTTTGCAAGTTAGCATTATAATTAGTAGCTGGAGGGTACGGTTTTTTTTTTGTGTGTGTGGTCGATGTGGATGTGGGGGGTAAGGCCCTCTGTCAGTTCGCTCGTTAGTTTTTATTATCCCCAGAGAGGAGAAGTGGGCATGTGTTTGGCAGGTGAAAAGGGCGGATTCTGTTTCAGAGAATTAACGATGATCCCCATGGTCATCCCGTTCCTTTAATAATCCTTTACTTCATCAGCTGGAAATCCACCATGGTTCTATATACTCCTCTTTGCGTGGGAACAGGTAACTGGCTTGTTCCAAGAAGTATGCCGCAGAGCTTTTCAATTAACCAGTACGCTGAAAATTATTTGCAGGTGTTCAGCCTTTCACCATAATTGTGATAACGTTTGTTTGTGCTTCCTGAAACCCAAGAAGGCTGCGACGGACATAACTATGCTGAGGCGTAGCTGACTTAGTTTTGCCTATTTTTGTTAGTGGAGTCAGACTAGAATCCATTCTTGTAAGTATCATCTCACCATCATTTTTCCATTATTTAAAAATGCAGGAAAATATTGCAAGTTAGCATTATAATTAGTAGGTGGAGGGTACGGTGTTTTTTTTTTTTTTTTTCCTGTCGGGTCGGTGTGGATGCGTTGGTCAGGCCCTCTGTCAGTTTGCTGGTTTGTTTTTATTATCCCCAGAGAGGAGAAGTGGGTATTAGTATGGCAGGTGAAAACTGCGGATCTGTTTCAGAGAATTAAACAGGATCCGCATGGTAATCCCGTTCCTTTAAGAATCCTTTGCTTCATGAGCTGGGAATCCACCATGGTTCTATATACTCCTCTTTGCGTGGGAACAGGTAACTGGCTTGTTCCAAGAAGTATGCCTCAGAGCTTTTCAATTAACCAGTATGTTGACAATCCTTTGCAGGTTTTCAGCGTTTCACCATAATTGTGATAACCTGTGTATGTGCCTACTGAAACCAAATATGGCTGCTACGGACATAACTATGCTGAGGCGTAGCTGACTTGGTGTTGCCTATTTTTGTCAGTGGAGACTGACAAGAAGCCATTCTTCTAAGTATCATCCCACCATCATTTCTCCATTGTTTAAAAATGCAGGGAAATTTTGCAAATTGGCATTATAATTAGTAGCTGGAGGGTACTTTTTTGTTTTGTGGGGTCGGTCAGGATGGCTGTTCGGGCCCTCTGTCAGATCGCTGGTTTGTATTTATTATCCCCAGAGAGGAGAAGTGGGCATGTGTTTGGCAGGTGAAAAGGGCGGATTCTGTTTCAGAGAATTAACGATGATCCCCATGGTTATCCCTTTCCTTTAATAATCCTTTACTTCATCAGCTGGAAATCCACCATGGTTCTATATACTCCTCTTTGCGTGGGAACAGGTAACTGCCTTGTTCCAAGAAGTATGCCGCACAGCTTTTCAATTAACCACTACGTTGAAATTTATTTGCAGGTGTCCAGCGTTTCACCATAATTGTGAGAACCTTTGTTTGTGCCTCCTGAAACCCTAGAAGGCTGCGACGGACATAACTATGCTGAGGAGTAGCTGACTTGGTTTTGCCTATTTTTGTTAGTGGAGACTGACTAGAAGCCATTATTCTAAGTATCATCCCACCACCATTTTTCCATTGTTTTAAAATGCAGGGAAATTTTGCAAATTGCCATTATAATTAGTAGCTGGAGGGTACTTTTTTGTTTTGTGGGGTCGGTCAGGATGGGTGTTCAGGCCCTCTGTCAGATCGCTGGTTTGTTTTTATTATCCCCAGAGAAGAGTAGTGGGCATGTGTTTGGCAGGTGAAAAGTGCGGATTCTGTTTCAGAGAATTAAACTGGATCCGCATGGTCATCTCATTCCTTTAAGAATCCTTTGCTTCATCAGCTGGGATTCCACCATGTTTCTATATACTCCTCTATGCGTGGGCACAGGTACCTGGCTTGTTCCAAGAATTATGCTGGAGAGTTTTCAAATTAACCAGTACGTTGAAAATTATTTGCAGGTTTTCAGCGTTTCACCAGGATTTTGATAACGTTTGTATGTCCCTCCTGAAACCCAAGAAGGCTGCGACGGACATAACTATGCTGAGGAGTAGCTGACTTGGTGTTGCCTATTTTTGTTAGTGGAGACAGACAAGAAGCCATTCTTCTAAGTATGATCCCACCACCATTTTTCCATTGTTTTAAAATGCAGGGAACTTTTGCAAGTTAGCATTATAATTAGTAGCTGGAGGGTACGGTTTTTTTTTTGTGTGTGTGGTCGATGTGGATCGGGGGGTCAGGCCCTCTGTCAGTTCGCTGGTTAGTTTTTATTATCCCCAGAGAGGAGAAGTGGGCATGTGTTTGGCAGGTGAAAAGGGCGGATTCTGTTTCAGAGAATTAACGATGATCCCCATGGTCATCCCGTTCCTTTAATAATCCTTTACTTCATCAGCTGGAAATCCACCATGGTTCTATATACTCCTGTTTGCGTGGGAACAGGTAACTGGCTTGTTCCAAGAAGTATGCCGCAGAACTTTTCAATTAACCACTACGTTGAAAATTATTTGCAGGTGTTCAGCGTTTCACCATAATTGGGATAACGTGTGTTTGTGCCTCCTGAAACCCAAGAAGGCTGCGACGGACATAACTATGCTGAGGAGTAGCTGACTTGGTGTTGCCTATTTTTGTTAGTGGAGACTGACAAGAAGCCATTCTTCTAAGTATCATCCCACCACCATTTTTCCATTGTTTTAAAATGCAGGGAAATTTTGCAAGTTAGCATTATAATTAGTAGCTGGAGGGTACGGTTTTTTTTTTGTGTGTGGTCGATGTGGATGCGGGGGGGTCAGGCCCTCTGTCAGTTCGCTGGTTAGTTTTTATTATCCCCAGAGAGGAGAAGTGGACATGTGTTTGGCAGGTGAAAAGGGCGGATTCTGTTTCAGAGAATTAACGATGATCCCCATGGTCATCCCATTCCTTTAATAATCCTTTACTTCATCAGCTGGAAATCCACCATGGTTCTATATACTCCTGTTTGCGTGGGAACAGGTAACTGGCTTGTTCCAAGAAGTATGCCGCAGAGCTTTTCAATTAACCACTACGTTGAAAATTATTTGCAGGTGTCATCGTTTCACCATAATTGTGATAACGTGTGTTTGTGCCTCCTGAAACCCAAGAAGGCTGCGACGGACATAACTATGCTGAGGAGTAGCTAACTTGGTGTTGCCTATTTTTGTTAGTGGAGACTGACAAGAAGCCATTCTTCTAAGTATCATCCCACCACCATTTTTCCATTGTTTTAAAATGCAGGGAAATTTTGCAAGTTAGCATTATAATTAGTAGCTGGAGGGTACGGTTTTTTTTGTGTGTGTGGTCGATGTGGATGGGGGGGGTCAGTCCCTCTGTCAGTTCTCTGGTTAGTTTTTATTATCCCCAGAGAGGAGAAGTGGGCATGCGTTTGGCAGGTGAAAAGGGCGGATTCTGTTTCAGAGAATTAACGATGATCCCCATGGTCATCCCGTTCCTTTAATAATCCTTTACTTCATCAGCTGGAAATCCACCATGGTTCTATATACTCCTCTTTGCGTGGGAACAGGTAACTGGCTTGTTCCAAGAAGTATGCCGCAGAGCTTTTCTATTAACCAATACGTTGAAAATTATTTGCAGGTGTTCAGCGTTTCACCATAATTGTGAGAACCTTTGTTTGTGCCTCTTGAAACCCTAGAAGGCTGCGACTGACATAACTATGCTGAGCCCTAGCTGACTTGGTTTTTCCTATTTTTGTTAGTGGAGTCTGACAAGAATCCATTCTTGTAAGTATCATCTCACCATCATTTTTCCATTGTTTAAAAATGCAAGAAAATTTTGCAAGGTAGCATTATAATTAGTAGCTGGAGGCTACGGTGTTGTTTTTTTTTTTTTTTTTCCTGTGGGGTCGGTGTGGATGTGTTGGTCAGGCCCTCTGTCAGTTCGCTGGTTTGTTTTTATTATCCCCAGAGAGGAGAAGTGGGTATTAGTATGGCAGGTGAAAACTGCGGATCTGTTTCAGAGAATTAAACAGGATCCGCATGGTAATCCCGTTCCTTTAAGAATCCTTTGCTTCATGAGCTGGGAATCCACCATGGTTCTATATACTCCTCTTTGCTTGGGAATAGGTAACTGGCTTCTTCCAAGAAGTATGCCTCAGAGCTTTTCAATTAACCAGTATGTTGACAATCCTTTGCAGGTTTTCAGCGTTTCACCATAATTGTGATAACGTGTGTATGTGCCTACTGAAACCAAATATGGCTGCTACGGACATAACTATGCTGAGGCGTAGCTGACTTGGTGTTGCCTATTTTTGTCAGTGGAGACTGACAAGAAGCCATTCTTCTAAGTATCATCCCAAAATCATTTCTCCATTGTTTAAAAATGCAGGGAAATTTTGCAAATTGGCATTATAATTAGTAGCTGGAGGGTACTTTTTTGTTTTGTGGGGTCGGTCAGGATGGGTGTTCAGGCCCTCTGTCAGATCGCTGGTTTCTTTTTAATATCCCCAGAGAAGAGTAGTGGGCATGTGTTTGGCAGGTGAAAAGTGGGGATTCTGTTTCAGAGAATTAAACAGGATCCCCATGGTCATCTCATTCCTTTAAGAATCCTTTGCTTCATCAGCTGAGATTCCACCATGTTTCTATATACTCCTCTATGCGTGGGCACAGGTACCTGGCTTGTTCCAAGAATTATGCTGGAGAGTTTTCAAATTAACCAGTAGTTGAAAATTATTTGCAGGTTTTCAGCGTTTCACCATAATTTTGATAACGTTTGTATGTCCCTCCTGAAACCCAAGAAGGCTGCGACGGACATAACTATGCTGAGGAGTAGCTGACTTGGTGTTGCCTATTTTTGTTTCTGGAGACTGACAAGAAGCCATTCTTCTAAGTATGATCCCACCACCATTTTTCCATTGTTTTAAAATGCAGGGAAATTTTGCAAGTTAGCATTATAATTAGTAGCTGGAGGGTACGGTTTTTTTTTTTGTGTGTGGGGTCGATGTAGATGGGGGGGTGGTCAGGCCCTATGTCAGTTCGCTGGTTAGTTTTTATTATCCCCAGAGAGGAGAAGTGGGCATGTGTTTGGCAGGTGAAAAGGGCGGATTCTGTTTCAGAGAATTAACGATGATCCCCATGGTCATCCCGTTCCTTTAATAATCCTTTACTTCATCAGCTGGAAATCCACCATGGTTCTATATACTCTTCTTTGCGTGGGAACAGGTAACTGGCTTGTTCCAAGAAGTATGCCACAGAGTTTTTCAATTAACCACTACGTTGAAAATTATTTGCAGGTGTTCAGCGTTTCACCATAATTGTGATGACGTTTGTTTTTGCCTCCTGAAACCCAAGAAGGCTGCGACGGTCATAACTATGCTGAGGAGTAGCTGACTTGGTTTTGCCTATTTTTGTTAGTGGAGACTGACAAGAAGCCATTCTTCTAAGTATCATCCCACCACCATTTTTCCATTGTTTTAAAATGCAGGGAAATTTTGCAAGTTAGCATTATAATTAGTAGCTGGAGGCTACGGTTTTTTTTTTGTGTGTGTGTGGTCGATGTGGATGGGGGGGGGGTCAGGCCCTCTGTCAGTTCGCTGGATAGTTTTTATTATCCCCAGAGAGGAGAAGTGGGCATGTGTTTGGCAGGTCAAAAGGGCGGATTCTGTTTCAGAGAATTAACGATGATCCCCATGGTCATCCCGTTCCTTTAATAATCCTTTACTTCATCAGCTGGAAATCCACCATGGTTCTATATACTCCTCTTTGCGTGGGAACAGGTAACTGGCTTGTTCCAAGTAGTATGCCACAGAGCTTTTCAATTAACCACTACGTTGAAAATTATTTGCAGGTGTTCAGCGTTTCACCATAATTGTGAGAAACTTTGTTTGTGTCTCCTGAAACCCAAGAAGGCTGCGACGGACATAACTACGCTGAGGCGTAGCTGACTTGGTTTTGCCTATTTTTGTTAGTGGAGACTGACAAGAATCCATTCTTGTAAGTATCATCTCACCATCATTTTTCCATTGTTTAAAAATGCAGGAAAATTTTGCAAGTTAGCATTATAATTAGTAGCTGGAGGCTACGGTGTTTTTTTTTGTTTTTTTCCTGTGGGGTCGGTGTGGATGTGTTGGTCAGGCCCTCTGTCAGTTCCCCGGTTGGTTTTTATTATCCCCAGAGAGGAGAAGTGGGTATTAGTATGGCAGGTGAAAACTGCGGATCTGTTTCAGAGAATTAAACAGGATCCGCATGGTAATCCCGTTCCTTTAAGAATCCTTTGCTTCATGAGCTGGGAATCCACCAGGGTTCTATATACTTGTCTATGCGTGGGCACAGGAAACTGGCTAGTTCCAAGAAGTATGCCTCAGAGCTTTTCAATTAACCAGTATGTTGACAATCCTTTGCAGGTTTTCAGCGTTTCACCATAATTGTAATAACGTGTGTATGTGCCTACTGAAACCAAATATGGCTGCTACAGACATAACTATGCTGAGGCGTAGCTGACTTGGTGTTGCCTATTTTTGTCAGTGGAGACTGACAAGAAGCCATTCTTCTAAGTATCATCCCACCATCATTTCTCCATTGTTTAAAAATGCAGGGAAATTTTGCAAGTTAGCATTATAATTAGTAGCTGGAGGGTACGGTTTTTTTTTTGTGTGTGTGGTCGATGTGGATGGGGGGGGTAAGGCCCTCTGTCAGTTCGCTCGTTAGTTTTTATTATCCCCAGAGAGGAGAAGTGGGCATGTGTTTGGCAGGTGAAAAGGGCGGATTCTGTTTCAGAGAATTAACGATGATCCCCATGGTTATCCCTTTCCTTTAATAATCCTTTACTTCATCAGCTGGAAATCCACCATGGTTCTATATACTCCTCTTTGCGTGGGAACTGGTAACTGGCTTGTTCCAAGAAGTATTCCGCAGAGCTTTTCAATTAACCACTACATTGAAAATTATTTGCAGGTGTCCAGCGTTTCATCATAATTGTGAGAACCTTTGTTTGTGCCTCCTGAAACCCTAGAAGGCTGCGACGGACATAACTATGCTGAGGAGTAGCTGACTTGGTTTTGCCTATTTTTGTTAGTGGAGACTGACAAGAAGCCATTCTTGTAAGTATCATCTCACCATCATTTTTCCATTGTTTAAAAATGCAGGAAAATTTTGCAAGTTAGCATTATAATTAGTAGCTGGAGGCTACGGTGTTTTTTTTTTTTTTTTTTCCTGTGGGGTCGGTGTGGATGTGTTGGTCAGGCCCTCTGTCAGTTCCCCGGTTGGTTTTTGTTATCCCCAGAGAGGAGAAGTGGGTATTAGTATGGCAGGTGAAAACTGCGGATCTGTTTCAGAGAATTAAACAGGATCCGCATGGTAATCCCGTTCCTTTAAGAATCCTTTGCTTCATGAGCTGGGAATCCACCATGGTTCTATATACTTGTCTATGCGTGGGCACAGGAAACTGGCTAGTTCCAAGAAGTATGCCGCAGAGCTTTTCAATTAACCAGTATGTTGACAATCCTTTGCAGGTTTTCAGCGTTTCACCACAATTGTGATAACGTGTGTATGTGCCTACTGAAACCAAATATGGCTGCTACGGACATAACTATGCTGAGGCGTAGCTGACTTGGTGTTGCCTATTTTTGTCAGTGGAGACTGACAAGAAGCCATTCTTCTAAGTATCAACCCACCACCATTTTTCCATTGTTTGAAAATGCAGGGAAATTTTGCAAGTTAGCATTATAATTAGTAGCTGGAGGGTAAGGTTTTTTTTTGTGTGTGTGGTCGATGTGGATGGGGGGGTCAGGCCCTCTGTTAGTTCGCTGGTTTGTTTTTATTATCCCCAGAGAGGAGAAGTGGGCATGTGTTTGGCAGGTGAAAAGGGCGGATTCTGTTTCAGAGAATTAACGATGATCCCCATGGTCATCCCGTTCCTTTAATAATCCTTTACTTCATCAGCTGGAAGTCCACCATGGTTCTATATACTCCTGTTTGCGTGGTAACAGGTAACTGGCTTGTTCCAAGAAGTATGCCGCAGAACTTTTCAATTAACCACTACGTTGAAAATTATTTGCAGGTGTTCAGCGTTTCACCATAATTGGGATAACGTGTGTTTGTGACTCCTGAAACCCAAGAAGGCTGCAACGGACATAACTATGCTGAGGAGTAGCTGACTTGGTGTTGCCTATTTTTGTTAGTGGAGACTGACAAGAAGCCATTCTTCTAAGTCTCATCCCACCACCATTTTTCCATTGTTTTAAAATGCAGGGAAATTTTGCAAGTTAGCATTATAATTAGTAGCTGGAGGGTACGGTTTTTTTTTTGTGTGTGGTCGATGTGGATGGGGGGGGTCAGGCCCTCTGTCAGTTCGCTGGTTAGTTTTTATTATCCCCAGAGAGGAGAAGTGGACATGTGTTTGGCAGGTGAAAAGGGCGGATTCTGTTTCAGAGAATTAACGATGATCCCCATGGTCATCGTGTTTCTTTAATAATCCTTTACTACATCAGCTGGAAATCCACCATGGTTCTATATACTCCTGTTTGCGTGGGAACAGGTAACTGGGTTGTTCCAAGAAGTATGCCGCAGAGCTTTTCAATTAAGCAGTACGTTGAAAATTATTTGCAGGTGTCATCGTTTCACCATAATTGTGATAACGTGTGTTTGTGCCTCCTGAAACCCAAGAAGGCTGCGACGGACATAACTATGCTGAGGAGTAGCTAACTTGGTGTTGCCTATTTTTGTTAGTGGAGACTGACAAGAAGCCATTCTTCTAAGTATCATCCCACCACCATTTTTCCATTGTTTTAAAATGCAGGGAAATTTTGCAAGTTAGCATTATAATTAGTAGCTGGAGGGTACGGTTTTTTTTGTGTGTGTGGTCGATGTGGAAGGGGGGGGTCAGTCCCTCTGTCAGTTCGCTGGTTAGTTTTTATTATCCCCAGAGAGGAGAAGTGGGCATGCGTTTGGCAGGTGAAAAGGGCGGATTCTGTTTCAGAGAATTAACGATGATCCCCATGGTCATCCCGTTCTTTTAATAATCCTTTACTTCATCAGCTGGAAATCCACCATGGTTCTATATACTCCTCTTTGCGTGGGAACAGGTAACTGGCTTGTTCCAAGAAGTATGCCGCAGAGCTTTTCTATTAACTAGTACGTTGAAAATTATTTGCAGGTGTCATCGTTTCACCATAATTGTGATAACGTGTGTTTGTGCCTCCTGAAACCCAAGAAGGCTGCGACGGACATAACTATGCTGAGGAGTAGCTAACTTGGTGTTGCCTATTTTTGTTAGTGGAGACTGACAAGAAGCCATTCTTGTAAGTATCATCTCACCATCATTTTTCCATTGTTTAAAAATGCAGGAAAATTTTGCAAGGTAGCATTATAATTAGTAGCTGGAGGCTACGGTGTTGTTTTTTTTTTTTTTTTTCCTGTGGGGTCGGTGTGGATGTGTTGGTCAGGCCCTCTGTCAGTTCGCTGGTTAGTTTTTATTATCCCCAGAGAGGAGAAGTGGGCATGTGTTTGGCAGGTGAAAAGGGCGGATTCTGTTTCAGAGAATTAACGATGATCCCCATGGTCATCCCGTTCCTTTTATAATCCTTTACTTCATCAGCTGGAAATCCACCATGGTTCTATATACTCCTCATTGCGTGGGAACGGGTAACTGGCTTGTTCCAAGAAGTATGCCACAGAGCTTTTCAATTAACCACTACGTTGAAAATTATTTGCAGGTGTTCAGCGTTTCACCATAATTGTGATAACGTGTGTTTGTGCCTCCTGAAACCCAAGAAGGCTGCGACGGACATAACTATGCTGAGGAGTAGCTGACTTGGTGTTGCCTATTTTTGTTAGTGGAGACTGACAAGAAGCCATTCTTCTAAGTCTCATCCCACCACCATTTTTCCATTGTTTTAAAATGCAGGGAAATTTTGCAAGTTAGCATTATAATTAGTAGTTGGAGGGTACGGTTTTTTTTTTTGTGTGTGTGGTCGATGTGGATGGGGGGGTCAGGCCCTCTGTCAGTTCACTGGTTAGTTTTTATTATCCCCAGAGAGGAGAATTGGCATGTGTTTGGCAGGTGAAAAGGGCGGATTCTGTTTCAGAGAATTAACGATGATCCCCATGGTCATCCCATTCCTTTAATAATCCTTTACTTCATCAGCTGGAAATCCACCATGGTTCTATATACTCCTGTTTGCGTGGGAACAGGTAACTGCCTTGTTCCAAGAAGTATGCCGCAGAGCTTTTCAATTAACCACTACGTTGAAAATTATTTGCAGGTGTTCAGCGTTTCACCATAATTGTGAGAACCTTTGTTTGTGCCTCCTGAAACCCAAGAAGGCTGCGACGGACATAAGTATGCTGAGGAGTAGCTGACTTGGTGTTGCCTATTTTTGTTAGTGGAGACTGACAAGAAGCCATTCTTCTAAGTATCATCCCACCACCATTTTTCCATTGTTTTAAAATGCAGGGAAATTTTGCAAGTTAGCATTATAATTAGTAGCTGGAGGGTACGGTTTTTTTTTTTGTGTGTGGTCCATGTGGATGGTGGGGGTCAGGCCCTCTGTCAGTTCGCTGGTTAGTTATTATTATCCCCAGAGAGGAGAAGTGGGCAAGTGTTTGGCAGGTGAAAAGGGCGGATTCTGTTTCAGAGAATTAACGATGATCCCCATGGTCATCCCGTTCCTTTAATAATCCTTTACTTCATCAGCTGGAAATCCACCATGGTTCTATATACTCCTGTTTGCGTGGGAACAGGTAACTGGCTTGTTCCAAGAAGTATGCCGCAGAGCTTTTCAATTAACCACTACGTTGAAAATTATTTGCAGGTGTTCAGCGTTTCACCATAATTGTGATAACGTGTGTTTGTGCCTCCTGAAACCCAAGAAGGCTGCGACGGACCTAACTATGCTGAGGAGTAGCTGACTTGGTTTTGCCTATTTTTGTTAGTTGAGACTGACAAGAAGCCATTCTTGTAAGTATCATCTCACCATCATTTTTCCATTGTTTAAAAATGCAGGAAAATTTTGCAAGTTAGCATTATAATTAGTAGCTGGAGGCTACGGTGTTTTTTTTTTTTTTTTTCCTGTGGGGTTGGTGTGGATGTGTTGGTCAGGCCCTCTGTCAGTTCCCCGGTTGGTTTTTGTTATCCCCAGAGAGGAGAAGTGGGTATTAGTATGGCAGGTGAAAACTGCAGATCTGTTTCAGAGAATTAAACAGGATCCGCATGGTAATCCCGTTCCTTTAAGAATCCTTTGCTTCATGAGCTGGGAATCCACCATGGTTCTATATACTTGTCTATGCGTGGGCACAGGAAACTGGCTAGTTCCAAGAAGTATGCCGCAGAGCTTTTCAATTAACCAGTATGTTGACAATCCTTTGCAGGTTTTCAGCGTTTCACCATAATTGTGATAACGTGTGTATGTGCCTACTGAAACCAAATATGGCTGCTACGGACATAACTATGCTGAGGCGTAGCTGACTTGGTGTTGCCTATTTTTGTCAGTGGAGACTGACAAGAAGCCATTCTTCTAAGTATCAACCCACCACCATTTTTCCATTGTTTGAAAATGCAGGGAAATTTTGCAAGTTAGCATTATAATTAGTAGCTGGAGGGTAAGGTTTTTTTTTGTGTGTGTGGTCGATGTGGATGGGGGGGTAAGGCCCTCTGTTAGTTCGCTGGTTAGTTTTTATTATCCCCAGAGAGGAGAAGTGGGCATGTGTTTGGCAGGTGAAAAGGGCGGATTCTGTTTCAGAGAATTAACGATGATCCCCATGGTCATCGTGTTTCTTTAATAATCCTTTACTACATCAGCTGGAAATCCACCATGGTTCTATATACTCCTGTTTGCGTGGGAACAGGTAACTGGGTTGTTCCAAGAAGTATGCCGCAGAGCTTTTCAATTAAGCAGTACGTTGAAAATTATTTGCAGGTGTCATCGTTTCACCATAATTGTGATAACGTGTGTTTGTGCCTCCTGAAACCCAAGAAGGCTGCGACGGACATAACTATGCTGAGGAGTAGCTAACTTGGTGTTGCCTATTTTTGTTAGTGGAGACTGACAAGAAGCCATTCTTCTAAGTATCATCCCACCACCATTTTTCCATTGTTTTAAAATGCAGGGAAATTTTGCAAGTTAGCATTATAATTAGTAGCTGGAGGGTACGGTTTTTTTTGTGTGTGTGGTCGATGTGGAAGGGGGAGGTCAGTCCCTCTGTCAGTTCGCTGGTTAGTTTTTATTATCCCCAGAGAGGAGAAGTGGGCATGCGTTTGGCAGGTGAAAAGGGCGGATTCTGTTTCAGAGAATTAACGATGATCCCCATGGTCATCCCGTTCTTTTAATAATCCTTTACTTCATCAGCTGGAAATCCACCATGGTTCTATATACTCCTCTTTGCGTGGTAACAGGTAACTGGCTTGTTCCAAGAAGTATGCCGCAGAGCTTTTCTATTAACCAGTACGTTGAAAATTATTTGCAGGTGTCATCGTTTCACCATAATTGTGATAACGTGTGTTTGTGCCTCCTGAAACCCAAGAAGGCTGCGACGGACATAACTATGCTGAGGAGTAGCTAACTTGGTGTTGCCTATTTTTGTTAGTGGAGACTGACAAGAAGCCATTCTTGTAAGTATCATCTCACCATCATTTTTCCATTGTTTAAAAATGCAGGAAAATTTTGCAAGGTAGCATTATAATTAGTAGCTGGAGGCTACGGTGTTGTTTTTTTTTTTTTTTTTCCTGTGGGGTCGGTGTGGATGTGTTGGTCAGGCCCTCTGTCAGTTCGCTGGTTAGTTTTTATTATCCCCAGAGAGGAGAAGTGGGCATGTGTTTGGCAGGTGAAAAGGGCGGATTCTGTTTCAGAGAATTAACGATGATCCCCATGGTCATCCCGTTCCTTTTATAATCCTTTACTTCATCAGCTGGAAATCCACCATGGTTCTATATACTCCTCATTGCGTGGGAACGGGTAACTGGCTTGTTCCAAGAAGTATGCCGCAGAGCTTTTCAATTAACCACTACGTTGAAAATTATTTGCAGGTGTTCAGCGTTTCACCATAATTGTGATAACGTGTGTTTGTGCCTCCTGAAACCCAAGAAGGCTGCGACGGACATAACTATGCTGAGGAGTAGCTGACTTGGTGTTGCCTATTTTTGTTAGTGGAGACTGACAAGAAGCCATTCTTCTAAGTCTCATCCCACCACCATTTTTCCATTGTTTTAAAATGCAGGGAAATTTTGCAAGTTAGCATTATAATTAGTAGCTGGAGGGTACGGTTTTTTTTTTTGTGTGTGTGGTCGATGTGGATGGGGGGGTCAGGCCCTCTGTCAGTTCACTGGTTAGTTTTTATTATCCCCAGAGAGGAGAATTGGCATGTGTTTGGCAGGTGAAAAGGGCGGATTCTGTTTCAGAGAATTAACGATGATCCCCATGGTCATCCCATTCCTTTAATAATCCTTTACTTCATCAGCTGGAAATCCACCATGGTTCTATATACTCCTGTTTGCGTGGGAACAGGTAACTGCCTTGTTCCAAGAAGTATGCCGCAGAGCTTTTCAATTAACCACTACGTTGAAAATTATTTGCAGGTGTTCAGCGTTTCACCATAATTGTGAGAACCTTTGTTTGTGCCTCCTGAAACCCAAGAAGGCTGCGACGGACATAAGTATGCTGAGGAGTAGCTGACTTGGTGTTGCCTATTTTTGTTAGTGGAGACTGACAAGAAGCCATTCTTCTAAGTATCATCCCACCACCATTTTTCCATTGTTTTAAAATGCAGGGAAATTTTGCAAGTTAGCATTATAATTAGTAGCTGGAGGGTACGGTTTTTTTTTTTGTGTGTGGTCCATGTGGATGGTGGGGGTCAGGCCCTCTGTCAGTTCGCTGGTTAGTTATTATTATCCCCAGAGAGGAGAAGTGGGCAAGTGTTTGGCAGGTGAAAAGGGCGGATTCTGTTTCAGAGAATTAACGATGATCCCCATGGTCATCCCGTTCCTTTAATAATCCTTTACTTCATCAGCTGGAAATCCACCATGGTTCTATATACTCCTGTTTGCGTGGGAACAGGTAACTGGCTTGTTCCAAGAAGTATGCCGCAGAGCTTTTCAATTAACCACTACGTTGAAAATTATTTGCAGGTGTTCAGCGTTTCACCATAATTGTGATAACGTGTGTTTGTGCCTCCTGAAACCCAAGAAGGCTGCGACGGACCTAACTATGCTGAGGAGTAGCTGACTTGGTTTTGCCTATTTTTGTTAGTGGAGACTGACAAGAAGCCATTCTTGTAAGTATCATCTCACCATCATTTTTCCATTGTTTAAAAATGCAGGAAAATTTTGCAAGTTAGCATTATAATTAGTAGCTGGAGGCTACGGTGTTTTTTTTTTTTTTTTTCCTGTGGGGTCGGTGTGGATGTGTTGGTCAGGCCCTCTGTCAGTTCCCCGGTTGGTTTTTGTTATCCCCAGAGAGGAGAAGTGGGTATTAGTATGGCAGGTGAAAACTGCGGATCTGTTTCAGAGAATTAAACAGGATCCGCATGGTAATCCCGTTCCTTTAAGAATCCTTTGCTTCATGAGCTGGGAATCCACCATGGTTCTATATACTTGTCTATGCGTGGGCACAGGAAACTGGCTAGTTCCAAGAAGTATGCCGCAGGGCTTTTCAATTAACCAGTATGTTGACAATCCTTTGCAGGTTTTCAGCGTTTCACCATAATTGTGATAACGTGTGTATGTGCCTACTGAAACCAAATATGGCTGCTACGGACATAACTATGCTGAGGCGTAGCTGACTTGGTGTTGCCTATTTTTGTCAGTGGAGACTGACAAGAAGCCATTCTTCTAAGTATCAACCCACCACCATTTTTCCATTGTTTGAAAATGCAGGGAAATTTTGCAAGTTAGCATTATAATTAGTAGCTGGAGGGTAAGGTTTTTTTTTGTGTGTGTGGTCGATGTGGATGGGGGGGGTCAGGCCCTCTGTCAGTTCGCTGGTTAGTTTTTATTATCCCCAGAGAGGAGAAGTGGACATGTGTTTGGCAGGTGAAAAGGGCGGATTCTGTTTCAGAGAATTAACGATGATCCCCATGGTCATCGTGTTTCTTTAATAATCCTTTACTACATCAGCTGGAAATCCACCATGGTTCTATATACTCCTGTTTGCGTGGGATCAGGTAACTGGGTTGTTCCAAGAAGTATGCCGCAGAGCTTTTCAATTAAGCAGTACGTTGAAAATTATTTGCAGGTGTCATCGTTTCACCATAATTGTGATAACGTGTGTTTGTGCCTCCTGAAACCCAAGAAGGCTGCGACGGACATAACTATGCTGAGGAGTAGCTAACTTGGTGTTGCCTATTTTTGTTAGTGGAGACTGACAAGAAGCCATTCTTCTAAGTATCATCCCACCACCATTTTTCCATTGTTTTAAAATGCAGGGAAATTTTGCAAGTTAGCATTATAATTAGTAGCTGGAGGGTACGGTTTTTTTTGTGTGTGTGGTCGATGTGGAAGGGGGGGGTCAGTCCCTCTGTCAGTTCGCTGGTTAGTTTTTATTATCCCCAGAGAGGAGAAGTGGGCATGCGTTTGGCAGGTGAAAAGGGCGGATTCTGTTTCAGAGAATTAACGATGATCCCCATGGTCATCCCGTTCTTTTAATAATCCTTTACTTCATCAGCTGGAAATCCACCATGGTTCTATATACTCCTCTTTGCGTGGGAACAGGTAACTGGCTTGTTCCAACAAGTATGCCGCAGAGCTTTTCTATTAACCAGTACGTTGAAAATTATTTGCAGGTGTTATCGTTTCACCATAATTGTGATAACGTGTGTTTGTGCCTCCTGAAACCCAAGAAGGCTGCGACGGACATAACTATGCTGAGGAGTAGCTAACTTGGTGTTGCCTATTTTTGTTATTGGAGACTGACAAGAAGCCATTCTTGTAAGTATCATCTCACCATCATTTTTCCATTGTTTAAAAATGCAGGAAAATTTTGCAAGGTAGCATTATAATTAGTAGCTGGAGGCTACGGTGTTGTTGTTTTTTTTTTTTTTTCCTGTGGGGTCGGTGTGGATGTGTTGGTCAGGCCCTCTGTCAGTTCGCTGGTTAGTTTTTATTATCCCCAGAGAGGAGAAGTGGGCATGTGTTTGGCAGGTGAAAAGGGCGGATTCTGTTTCAGAGAATTAACGATGATCCCCATGGTCTTCCCGTTCCTTTTATAATCCTTTACTTCATCAGCTGGAAATCCACCATGGTTCTATATACTCCTCATTGCGTGGGAACGGGTAACTGGCTTGTTCCAAGAAGTATGCCGCAGAGCTTTTCAATTAACCACTACGTTGAAAATTATTTGCAGGTGTTCAGCGTTTCACCATAATTGTGATAACGTGTGTTTGTGCCTCCTGAAACCCAAGAAGGCTGCGACGGACATAACTATGCTGAGGAGTAGCTGACTTGGTGTTGCCTATTTTTGTTAGTGGAGACTGACAAGAAGCCATTCTTCTAAGTCTCATCCCACCACCATTTTTCCATTGTTTTAAAATGCAGGGAAATTTTGCAAGTTAGCATTATAATTAGTAGCTGGAGGGTACGGTTTTTTTTTTTGTGTGTGTGGTCGATGTGGATGGGGGGGTCAGGCCCTCTGTCAGTTCACTGGTTAGTTTTTATTATCCCCAGAGAGGAGAATTGGCATGTGTTTGGCAGGTGAAAAGGGCGGATTCTGTTTCAGAGAATTAACGATGATCCCCATGGTCATCCCATTCCTTTAATAATCCTTTACTTCATCAGCTGGAAATCCACCATGGTTCTATATACTCCTGTTTGCGTGGGAACAGGTAACTGCCTTGTTCCAAGAAGTATGCCGCAGAGCTTTTCAATTAACCACTACGTTGAAAATTATTTGCAGGTGTTCAGCGTTTCACCATAATTGTGAGAACCTTTGTTTGTGCCTCCTGAAACCCAAGAAGGCTGCGACGGACATAAGTATGCTGAGGAGTAGCTGACTTGGTGTTGCCTATTTTTGTTAGTGGAGACTGACAAGAAGCCATTCTTCTAAGTATCATCCCACCACCATTTTTCCATTGTTTTAAAATGCAGGGAAATTTTGCAAGTTAGCATTATAATTAGTAGCTGGAGGGTACGGTTTTTTTTTTTTTGTGTGGTCCATGTGGATGGTGGGGGTCAGGCCCTCTGTCAGTTCGCTGGTTAGTTATTATTATCCCCAGAGAGGAGAAGTGGGCAAGTGTTTGGCAGGTGAAAAGGGCGGATTCTGTTTCAGAGAATTAACGATGATCCCCATGGTCATCCCGTTCCTTTAATAATCCTTTACTTCATCAGCTGGAAATCCACCATGGTTCTATATACTCCTGTTTGCGTGGGAACAGGTAACTGGCTTGTTCCAAGAAGTATGCCGCAGAGCTTTTCAATTAACCACTACGTTGAAAATTATTTGCAGGTGTTCAGCGTTTCACCATAATTGTGATAACGTGTGTTTGTGCCTCCTGAAACCCAAGAAGGCTGCGACGGACCTAACTATGCTGAGGAGTAGCTGACTTGGTTTTGCCTATTTTTGTTATTGGAGACTGACAAGAAGCCATTCTTGTAAGTATCATCTCACCATCATTTTTCCATTGTTTAAAAATGCAGGAAAATTTTGCAAGTTAGCATTATAATTAGTAGCTGGAGGCTACGGTGTTTTTTTTTTTTTTTTCCTGTGGGGTCGGTGTGGATGTGTTGGTCAGGCCCTCTGTCAGTTCCCTGGTTGGTTTTTGTTATCCCCAGAGAGGAGAAGTGGGTATTAGTATGGCAGGTGAAAACTGCGGATCTGTTTCAGAGAATTAAACAGGATCCGCATGGTAATCCCGTTCCTTTAAGAATCCTTTGCTTCATGAGCTGGGAATCCACCATGGTTCTATATACTTGTCTATGCGTGGGCACAGGAAACTGGCTAGTTCCAAGAAGTATGCCGCAGAGCTTTTCAATTAACCAGTATGTTGACAATCCTTTGCAGGTTTTCAGCATTTCACCATAATTGTGATAACGTGTGTATGTGCCTACTGAAACCAAATATGGCTGCTACGGACATAACTATGCTGAGGCGTAGCTGACTTGGTGTTGCCTATTTTTGTCAGTGGAGACTGACAAGAAGCCATTCTTCTAAGTATCAACCCACCACCATTTTTCCATTGTTTGAAAATGCAGGGAAATTTTGCAAGTTAGCATTATAATTAGTAGCTGGAGGGTAAGGTTTTTTTTTGTGTGTGTGGTCGATGTGGATGGGGGGGTCAGGCCCTCTGTTAGTTCGCTGGTTAGTTTTTATTATCCCCAGAGAGGAGAAGTGGGCATGTGTTTGGCAGGTGAAAAGGGCGGATTCTGTTTCAGAGAATTAACGATGATCCCCATGGTCATCCCGTTCCCTTAATAATCCTTTACTTCATCAGCTGGAAATCCACCATGGTTCTATATACTCTTCTTTGCGTGGGAACAGGTAACTGGCATGTTCCAAGAAGTATGCCACAGAGTTTTTCAATTAACCACTACGTTGAAAATTATTTGCAGGTGTTCAGCGTTTCACCATAATTGTGATGACGTTTGTTTTTGCCTTCTGAAACCCCAGAAGGCTGCGACGGTCATAACTATGCTGAGGAGTAGCTGACTTGGTTTTGCCTATTTTTGTTAGTGGAGACTGACAAGAAGCCATTCTTCTAAGTATCATCCCACCACCATTTTTCCATTGTTTTTCAATGCAGGGAAATTTTGCAAGTTAACATTATAATTAGTAGCTGGAGGCTACGGTTTTTTTTTTGTGTGTGTGGTCGATGTGGATTGGGGGGGGGTCAGGCCCTCTATCAGTTCGCTGGTTAGTTTTTATTATCCCCAGAGAGGAGAAGTGGGCATGTGTTTGGCAGGTGAAAATGGCGGATTCTGTTTCAGAGAATTAACGATGTTCCCCATGGTCATTCCTTTCCTTTAGTAATCCTTTACTTCATCAGCTGGAAATCCACCATGGTTCTCAATACTCCTCTTTGCGTGGGAACAGGTAACTGCCTTGTTCCAAGAAGTATGCCGCAGAGCTTTTCAATTAACCACTACGTTGAAAATTATTTGCAGGTGTTCAGCGTTTCACCATAATTGTGAGAACCTTTGTTTGTGCCTCCTGAAACCCAAGAAGGCTGCGACGGACATAACTATGCTGAGGAGTAGCTGACTTGGTGTTGCCTATTTTTGTTAGTGGAGACTGACAAGAAGCTATTCTTCTAAGTATCATCCCACCACCATTTTTCCATTGTTTTAAAATGCAGGGAAATTTTGCAAGTTAGCATTATAATTAGTAGCTGGAGGGTACGGTTTTTTTTTTGTGTGTGGTCGATGTGGATGGTGGGGGTCAGGCCCTCTGTCAGTTCGCTGGATATTTTTTATTATCCCCAGAGAGGAGAAGTGGGCATGTGTTTGGCAGGTGAAAAGGGCGGATTCTGTTTCAGAGAATTAACGATGATCCCCATGGTCATCCCGTTCCTTTAATAATCCTTTACTTCATCAGCTGGAAATCCACCATGGTTCTCTATACTCCTCTTTGCGTGGGAACAGGTAACTGGTTTGTTCCAAGAAGTATGCCGCAGAGCTTTTCAATTAACCACTACGTTGAAAATTATTTTCAGGTGTTCAGCGTTTCACCATAATTGTGAGAAACTTTGTTTGTGTCTCCTGAAACCCAAGAAGGCTGCGACGGACATAACTACGGTGAGGCATAGCTGACTTGGTTTTGCCTATTTTTGTTAGTGGAGACTGACAAGAATCCATTCTTGTAAGTATCATCTCACCATCATTTTTCCATTGTTTAAAAATGCAGGAAAATTTTGCAAGTTAGCATTATAATTAGTAGCTGGAGGCTACGGTGTTTTTTTTTGTTTTTTTCCTGTGGGGTCGGTGTGGATGTGTTGGTCAGGCCCTCTGTCAGTTCCCCGGTTGGTTTTTATTATCCCCAGAGAGGAGAAGTGGGTATTAGTATGGCAGGTGAAAACTGCGGATCTGTTTCAGAGAATTAAACAGGATCCGCATGGTAATCCCGTTCCTTTAAGAATCCTTTGCTTCATGAGCTGGGAATCCACCATGGTTCTATATACTTGTCTATGCGTGGGCACAGGAAACTGGCTTGTTCCAAGAAGTATGCCTCAGAGCTTTTCAATTAACCAGTATGTTGACAATCCTTTGCAGGTTTTCAGCGTTTCACCATAATTGTGATAACGTGTGTATGTGCCTACTGAAACCAAATATGGCTGCTACGGACATAACTATGCTGAGGCGTAGCTGACTTGGTGTTGCCTATTTTTGTCAGTGGAGACTGACAAGAAGCCATTCTTCTAAGTATCATCCCACCATCATTTCTCCATTGTTTAAAAATGCAGGGAAATTTTGCAAGTTAGCATTATAATTAGTAGCTGGAGGGTACGGTTTTTTTTTTTGTGTGTGTGGTCGATGTGGATGGGGGGGGTAAGGCCCTCTGTCAGTTCGCTCGTTAGTTTTTATTATCCCCAGAGAGGAGAAGTGGGCATGTGTTTGGCAGGTGAAAAGGGCGGATTCTGTTTCAGAGAATTAACGATGATTCCCATGGTTATCCCTTTCCTTTAATAATCCTTTACTTCATCAGCTGGAAATCCACCATGGTTCTATATACTCCTCTTTGCGTGGGAACAGGTAACTGCCGTGTTCCAAGAAGTATGCCGCACAGCTTTTCAATTAACCACTACGTTGAAATTTATTTGCAGGTGTCCAGCGTTTCACCATAATTGTGAGAACCTTTGTTTGTGCCTCCTGAAACCCTAGAAGGCTGCGACGGACATAACTATGCTGAGGAGTAGCTGACTTGGTTTTGCCTATTTTTGTTAGTGGAGACTGACAAGAAGCCATTCTTCTAAGTATCATCCCACCACCATTTTTCCATTGTTTTAAAATGCAGGGAAATTTTGCAAATTGGCATTATAATTAGTAGCTGGAGGGTACTTTTTTGTTTTGTGGGGTCGGTCAGGATGGGTGTTCAGGCCCTCTGTCAGATCGCTGGTTTGTTTTTATTATCCCCAGAGAAGAGTAGTGGGCATGTGTTTGGCAGGTGAAAAGTGGGGATTCTGTTTCAGAGAATTAAACAGGATCCCCATGGTCATCTCATTCCTTTAAGAATCCTTTGCTTCATCAGCTGAGATTCCACCATGTTTCTATATACTCCTCTATGCGTGGGCACAGGTACCTGGCTTGTTCCAAGAAGTATGCTGGAGAGTTTTCAAATTAACCAGTAGTTGAAAATTATTTGCAGGTTTTCAGCGTTTCACCATAATTTTGATAACGTTTGTATGTCCCTCCTGAAACCCAAGAAGGCTGCGACGGACATAACTATGCTGAGGAGTAGCTGACTTGGTGTTGCCTATTTTTGTTTCTGGAGACTGACAAGAAGCCATTCTTCTAAGTATGATCCCACCACCATTTTTCCATTGTTTTCAAATGCTGGGAAATTTTCCAAGTTAGCATTATAATTAGTAGCTGGAGGGTACGGTTTTTTTTGTGTGTGTGGTCGATGTGGATGGGGGGGGTCAGTCCCTCTGTCAGTTCGCTGGTTAGTTTTTATTATCCCCAGAGAGGAGAAGTGGGCATGTGTTTGGCAGGTGAAAAGGGCGGATTCTGTTTCAGAGAATTAACGATGATCCCCATGGTCATCCCGTTCCTTTAATAATCCTTTACTTCATCAGCTGGAAATCCACCATGGTTCTCTATACTCCTCTTTGCATGGGAACAGGTAACTGCCTTGTTCCAAGAAGTATGCCGCAGAGCTTTTCAATTAATCACTACGTTGAAAATTATTTGCAGGTGTTCAGCGTTTCACCATAATTGTGAGAACCTTTGTTTGTGCCTCCTGAAACCCAAGAAGGCTGCGACGGACATAACTATGCTGAGGAGTAGCTGACTTGGTGTTGCCTATTTTTGTTAGTGGAGACTGACAAGAAGCCATTCTTCTAAGTATCATCCCACCACCATTTTTCAATTGTTTTAAAATGCAGGGAAATTTTGCAAGTTAGCATTATAATTAGTAGCTGGAGGGTACGGTTTTTTTTTTTTTTGTGGTCGATGTGGATGGTGGGGGTCAGGCCCTCTGTCAGTTCGCTGGATAGTTTTTATTATCCCCAGAGAGGAGAAGTGGGCATGTGTTTGGCAGGTGAAAAGGGCGGATTCTGTTTCAGAGAATTAACGATGATCCCCATGGTCATCCCGTTCCTTTAATAATTCTTTACTTCATCAGCTGGAAATCCACCATGGTTCTATATACTCCTGTTTGCGTGGGAACAGGTAACTGCCTTGTTCCAAGAAGTATGCCGCAGAGCTTTTCAATTAACCAGTACGTTGAAAATTATATGCAGGTGTTCAGCGTTTCACCATAATTGTAATAACGTGTGTTTGTGCCTCCTGAAACCCAAGAAGGCTGCGACGGACATAAATATGCTGAGGCGTAGCTGACTTGGTTTTGCCTATTTTTGTTAGTGGAGACTGACAAGAATCCATTCTTGTAAGTATCATCTCACCATCATTTTTCCATTGTTTAAAAATGCAGGGAAATTTTGCAAGTTAGCATTATAATTAGTAGCTGGAGGGTACGGTTTTTTTTTTTTTGTGTGTGGTCGATGTGGATGGGGGGGTCAGGCCCTCTGTCAGTTCGCTGGTTAGTTTTTATTATCCCCAGAGAGGAGAAGTGGGCATGTGTTTGGCAGGTGAAAAGGGCGGATTCTGTTTCAGAGAATAAACGATGATCCCCAAGGTCATCCCGTTCCTTTAATAATCCTTTACTTCATCAGCTGGAAATCCACCATGGTTCTATATACTCCTCTTTGCGTGGGAACAGGTAACTGGCTTGTTCGAAGAAGTATGCCGCAGAGCTTTTCAATTAACCACTACGTTGAAAATTATTTGCAGGTGTTCAGCGTTTCACCATAATTGTGATAACCTGTGTTTGTGCCTCCTGAAACCCAAGAAGACTGCGACGGACACAACTATGCTGAGGAGTAGCTGACTTGGTGTTGCCTATTTTTGTTAGTGGAGACTGACAAGAAGCCATTCTTCTAAGTATGATCCCACCACCATTTTTCCATTGTTTTAAAATGCAGGGAAATTTTGCAAGTTAGCATTATAATTAGTAGCTGGAGGGTACGGTTTTTTTTTTGTGTGTGGTCGATGTGGATGGGGGGGTCAGGCCCTCTGTCAGTTCGCTGGTTAGTTTTTATTATCCCCAGAGAGGAGAAGTGGGCATGTGTTTGGCAGGTGAAAAGGGCGGATTCTGTTTCAGAGAATTAACGATAATCCCCATGGTCATCCCGTTCCGTTAATAATCCTTTACTTCATCAGCTGGAAATCCACCATGGTTCTATATACTCCTCTTTGCGTGAGAACAGGTAACTGGCTTGTTCCAAGAAGTATGCCGCAGAGCTTTTCAATTAACCACTACGTTGAAAATTATTTGCAGGTGTTCAGCGTTTCACCATAATTGTGCCTCCTGAAACCCAAGAAGGCTGCGACGGACATAAATATGCTGACGCGTAGCTGACTTGGTTTTGCCTATTTTTGTTAGTGGAGACTGACAAGAATCCATTCTTGTAAGTATCATCTCACCATCATTTTTCCATTGTTTAAAAATGCAGGAAAATTTTGCAAGTTAGCATTATAATTAGTAGCTGGAGGCTACGGTGTTTTTTTTTTTTTTTTTTTCCTGTGGGGTTGGGGTGGATGTGTTGGTCAGGCCCTCTGTCAGTTCCCCGGTTGGTTTTTGTTATCCCCAGAGAGGAGAAGTGGGTATTAGTATGGGAGGTGAAAACTGCGGATCTGTTTCAGAGAATTAAACAGGATCCGCACGGTAATCCCGTTCCTTTAAGAATCCTTTGCTTCATGAGCTGGGAATCCACCATGGTTCTATATACTTGTCTATGCGTGGGCACAGGAAACTGGCTAGTTCCAAGAAGTATGCCTCAGAGCTTTTCAATTAACCAGTATGTTGACAATCCTATGCAGGTTTGCAGCGTTTCACCATAATTGTGATAACGTGTGTATGTGCCTACTGAAAGCAAATATGGCTGCTACGGACATAACTATGCTGAGGCGTAGCTGACTTGGTGTTGCCTATTTTTGTCAGTGGAGACTGACAAGAAGCCATTCTTCTAAGTATCATCCCACCATCATTTCTCCATTGTTTAAAAATGCAGGGAAATTTTGCAAATTGGCATTATAATTAGTAGCTGCAGGGTACTTTTTTGTTTTGTGGGGTCAGTCAGGATGGGTGTTCAGGCCCTCTGTCAGATCGCTGGTTTGTTTTTATTATCCCCAGAGAAGAGTAGTGGGCATGTGTTTGGCAGGTGAAAAGTGCGGATTCTGTTTCAGAGAATTAAACAGGATCCGCATGGTCATCTCATTCCTTTAAGAATCCTTTGCTTCATCAGCTGGGATTCCACCATGTTTCTATATACTCCTCTATGCGTGGGCACAGGTACCTGGCTTGTTCCAAGAATTATGCTGGAGAGTTTTCAAATTAACCAGTACGTTGAAAATTATTTGCAGGTTTTCAGCGTTTCACCATAATTTTGATAACGTTTGTATGTCCCTCCTGAAACCCAAGAAGGCAGCGACGGACATAACTATGCTGAGGAGTAGCTGACTTGGTGTTGCCTATTTTTGTTAGTGGAGACTGACAAGAAGCCATTCTTCTAAGTATCATCCCCCCCTATTTTTCCATTGTTTTAAAATGCAGGGAAATTTTGCAAGTTAGCATTATAATTAGTAGCTGGAGGGTATGGTTTTTTCTTTCTGTGTGGTCGATGTGGATGGTGGGGGTCAGGCCCTCTGTCAGTTAGCTGGTTAGTTTTTATTATCCCCAGAGAGGTGAAGTGGGCATGTGTTTGGCAGGTAAAAAGGGCGGATTCTGTTTCAGAGAATTAACGATGATCCCCATGGTCATCCCTTTCCTTTAATAATCCTTTACTTCATCAGCTGGAAATCCACCATGGTTCTCTATACTCCTCTTTGCGTGGGAACAGGTAACTGCCTTGTTCCAAGAAGTATGCCGCAGAGCTTTTCAATTAACCACTACGTTGAAAATTATTTGCAGGTGTTCAGCGTTTCACCATAATTTTGAGAACCTTTGTTTGTGCCTCCTGAAACCCAAGAAGGCTGCGACGGACATAACTATGCTGAGGAGTAGCTGACTTGGTTTTGCCTATTTTTGTTAGTGGAGACTGACAAGAAGCCATTATTCTAAGTATCATCCCACCACCATTTTTCCATTGTTTTAAAATGCAGGGAAATTTTGCAAGTTAGCATTATAATTAGTAGCTGGAGGGTATGTTTTTTTTTTTGTGTGGTCGATGTGGATGGGGGGGTGCAGGCCCTCTGTCAGTTCGCTGGTTAGTTTTTATTATCCCCAGAGAGGAGAAGTGGGCATGTGTTTGGCAGGTGAAAAGGGCGGATTCTGTTTCAGAGAATTAACGATGATCCCCATGGTCATCCCGTTCCTTTAATAATCCTTTACTTCATCAGCTGGATATCCACCATGGTTCTCTATACTACTCTTTCCGTGGGAACAGGTAACTGCCTTGTTCCAAGAAGTATGCCGCAGAGCTTTTCAATTAACCAGTACGTTGAAAATTATTTGCAGGTGTTCAGCGTATCACCATAATTGTGAGAACCTTTGTTTGTGCCTCCTGAAACCCAAGAAGGCTGCGACGGACATAACTATACTGAGGAGTAGCTGACTTGGTGTTGCCTATTTTTGTTAGTGGAGACTGACAAGAAGCCATTCTTCTAAGTATCATCCCACCACCATTTTTCCATTGTTTTAAAATGCAGGGAAATTTTGCAAGTTAGCATTATAATTAGTAGCTGGAGGCTACGGTGTTTTTTTTTGTTTTTTTTTTCCTGTGGGGTTGGTGTGGATGTGTTGGTCAGGCCCTCTGTCAGTTCCCCGGTTGGTTTTTATTATCCCCAGAGAGGAGAAGTGGGTATTAGTATGGCAGGTGAAAACTGCGGATCTGTTTCAGACAATTAAACAGGATCCGCATGGTAATCCCGTTCCTTTAAGAATCCTTTGCTTCATGAGCTGGGAATCCACCATGGTTCTATATACTTGTCTATGCGTGGGCACAGGAAACTGGCTAGTTCCAAGAAGTATGCCTCAGAGTTTTCAATTAACCAGTATGTTGACAATCCTTTGCAGGTTTTCAGCGTTTCACCATAATTGTGATAACGTGTGTATGTGCCTACTGAAACCAAATATGGCTGCTATGGACATAACTATGCTGAGGCGTAGCTGACTTGGTGTTGCCTATTTTTGTCAGTGGAGACTGACAAGAAGCCATTCTTCTAAGTATCATCCCACCATCATTTCTCCATTGTTTAAAAATGCAGGGAAATTTTGCAAATTGGCATTATAATTAGTAGCTGCAGGGTACTTTTTTGTTTTGTGGGGTCGGTCAGGATGGGTGTTCAGGCCTTCTGTCAGATCGCTGGTTTGTTTTTATTATCCCCAGAGAAGAGTAGTGGGCATGTGTTTGGCAGGTGAAAAGTGCGGATTCTGTTTCAGAGAATTAAACAGGATCCGCATGGTCATCTCATTCCTTTAAGAATCCTTTGCTTCATCAGCTGGGATTCCACCATGTTTCTATATACTCCTCTATGCGTGGGCACAGGTACCTGGCTTGTTCCAAGAATTATGCTGGAGAGTTTTCAAATTAACCAGTACGTTGAAAATTATTTGCAGGTGTTCAGCGTTTCACCATAATTTTGATAACGTTTGTATGTCCCTCCTGAAACCCAAGAAGGCTGCGACGGACATAACTATGCTGAGGAGTAGCTGAATTGGTGTTGCCTATTTTTGTTAGTGGAGACTGACAAGAATCCATTCTTGTAAGTATCATCTCACCATCATTTTTCCATTGTTTAAAAATGCAGGAAAATTTTGCAAGTTAGCATTATAATTAGTAGCTGGAGGCTACGGTGTTTTTTTTTGTTTTTTTCCTGTGGGTCGGTGTGGATGTGTTGGTCAGGCCCTCTGTCAGTTCCCCGGTTGGTTTTTATTATCCCCAGAGAGGAGAAGTGGGTATTAGTATGGCAGGTGAAAACTGCGGATCTGTTTCAGAGAATTAAACAGGATCCGCATGGTAATCCCGTTCCTTTAAGAATCCTTTGCTTCATGAGCTGGGAATCCACCATGGTTCTATATACTTGTCTATGCGTGGGCACAGGAAACTGGCTAGTTCCAAGAAGTATGCCTCAGAGCTTTTCAATTAACCAGTATGTTGACAATCCTTTGCAGGTTTTCAGCGTTTCACCATAATTGTGATAACGTGTGTATGTGCCTACTGAAACCAAATATGGCTGCTACGGACATAACTATGCTGAGGCGTAGCTGACTTGGTGTTGCCTATTTTTGTCAGTGGAGACTGACAAGAAGCCATTCTTCTAAGTATCATCCCACCATCATTTCCCCATTGTTTAAAAATGCTGGGAAATTTTGCAAGTTAGCATTATAATTAGTAGCTGGAGGGTACGGTTTTTTTTTTGTGTGTGTGGTCGATGTGGATGGGGGGGGTAAGGCCCTCTGTCAGTTCGCTCGTTAGTTTTTATTATCCCCAGAGAGGAGAAGTGGGCATGTGTTTGGCAGGTGAAAAGGGCGGATTCTGTTTCAGAGAATTAACGATGATCCCCATGGTTATCCCTTTCCTTTAATAATCCTTTAATTCATCAGCTGGAAATCCACCATGGTTCTATATACTCCTCTTTGCGTGGGAACAGGTAACTGCCTTGTTCCAAGAAGTATGCCGCACAGCTTTTCAATTAACCACTACGTTGAAATTTATTTGCAGGTGTCCAGCGTTTCACCATAATTGTGAGAACCTTTGTTTGTGCCTCCTGAAACCCTAGAAGGCTGCGACGGACATAACTATGCTGAGGAGTAGCTGACTTGGTTTTGCCTATTTTTGTTAGTGGAGACTGACAAGAAGCCATTCTTCTAAGTATCATCCCACCACCATTTTTCCATTGTTTTAAAATGCAGGGAAATTTTGCAAATTGGCATTATAATTAGTAGCTGGAGGGTACTTTTTTGTTTTGTGGGGTCGGTCAGGATGGGTGTTCAGGCCCTCTGTCAGATCGCTGGTTTGTTTTTATTATCCCCAGAGAAGAGTAGTGGGCATGTGTTTGGCAGGTGAAAAGTGCGGATTCTGTTTCAGAGAATTAAACAGGATCCCCATGGTCATCTCATTCCTTTAAGAATCCTTTGCTTCATCAGCTGAGATTCCACCATGTTTCTATATACTCCTCTGCGTGGGCACAGGTACCTGGCTTGTTCCAAGAAGTATGCTGGAGAGTTTTCAAATTAACCAGTAGTTGAAAATTATTTGCAGGTTTTCAGCGTTTCACAATAATTTTGATAACGTTTGTATGTCCCTCCTGAAACCCAAGAAGGCTGCGACGGACATAACTATGCTGAGGAGTAGCTGACTTGGTGTTGCCTATTTTTGTTTCTGGAGACTGACAAGAAGCCATTCTTCTAAGTATGATCCCACCACCATTTTTCCATTGTTTTAAAATGCAGGGAAATTTTGCAAGTTAGCATTATAATTAGTAGCTGGAGGGTACGGTTTTTTTTTTTTTGTGTGGGGTCGATGTAGATGGGGGGGTGGTCAGGCCCTATGTCAGTTCACTGGTTAGTTTTTATTATCCCCAGAGAGGAGAAGTGGGCATCTGTTTGGCAGGTGAAAAGGGCGGATTCTGTTTCAGAGAATTAACGATGATCCCCATGGTCATCCCGTTCCTTTAATAATCCTTTACTTCATCAGCTGGAAATCCACCATGGTTCTATATACTCTTCTTTGTGTGGGAACAGGTAACTGGCTTGTTCCAAGAAGTATGCCACAGAGTTTTTCAATTAACCACTACGTTGAAAATTATTTGCAGGTGTTCAGCGTTTCACCATAATTGTGATGACGTTTGTTTTTGCCTCCTGAAACCCAAGAAGGCTGCGACAGTCATAACTATGCTGAGGAGTAGCTGACTTGGTTTTGCCTATTTTTGTTAGTGGAGACTGACAAGAAGCCATTCTTCTAAGTATCATCCCACCACCATTTTTCCATTGTTTTAAAATGCAGGGAAATTTTGCAAGTTAGCATTATAATTAGTAGCTGGAGGCTACGGTTTTTTTTTTTTTGTGTGTGTGGTCGATGTGGATGGGGGGGGGTCAGGCCCTCTGTCATTTCGCTGGATAGTTTTTATTATCCCCAGAGAGGAGAAGTGGGCATGTGTTTGGCAGGTCAAAAGGGCGGATTCTGTTTCAGAGAATTAACGATGATCCCCATGGTCATCCCGTTCCTTTAATAATCCTTTTCTTCATCAGCTGGAAATCCACCATGGTTCTATATACTCCTCTTTGCGTGGGAACAGGTAACTGGCTTGTTCCAAGTAGTATGCCACAGAGCTTTTCAATTAACCACTACGTTGAAAATTATTTGCAGGTGTTCAGCGTTTCACCATAATTGTGAGAAACTTTGTTTGTGTCTCCTGAAACCCAAGAAGGCTGCGACGGACATAACTACGCTGAGGCGTAGCTGACTTGGTTTTGCCTATTTTTGTTAGTGGAGACTGACAAGAATCCATTCTTGTAAGTATCATCTCACCATCATTTTTCCATTGTTTAAAAATGCAGGAAAATTTTGCAAGTTAGCATTATAATTAGTAGCTGGAGGCTACGGTGTTTTTTTTTGTTTTTTTCCTGTGGGGTCGGTGTGGATGTGTTGGTCAGGCCCTCTGTCAGTTCCCCGGTTGGTTTTTATTATCCCCAGAGAGGAGAAGTGGGTATTAGTATGGCAGGTGAAAACTGCGGATCTGTTTCAGAGAATTAAACAGGATCCGCATGGTAATCCCGTTCCTTTAAGAATCCTTTGCTTCATGAGCTGGGAATCCACCATGGTTCTATATACTTGTCTATGCGTGGGCACAGGAAACTGGCTAGTTCCAAGAAGTATGCCTCAGAGCTTTTCAATTAACCAGTATGTTGACAATCCTTTGCAGGTTTTCAGCGTTTCACCATAATTGTGATAACGTGTGTATGTGCCTACTGAAACCAAATATGGCTGCTACAGACATAACTATGCTGAGGCGTAGCTGACTTGGTGTTGCCTATTTTTGTCAGTGGAGACTGACAAGAAGCCATTCTTCTAAGTATCATCCCACCATCATTTCTCCATTGTTTAAAAATGCAGGGAAATTTTGCAAGTTAGCATTATAATTAGTAGCTGGAGGGTACGGTTTTTTTTTTGTGTGTGTGGTCGATGTGGATGGGGGGGGTAAGGCCCTCTGTCAGTTCGCTCGTTAGTTTTTATTATCCCCAGAGAGGAGAAGTGGGCATGTGTTTGGCAGGTGAAAAGGGCGGATTCTCTTTCAGAGAATTAACGATGATCCCCATGGTTATCCCTTTCCTTTAATAATCCTTTACTTCATCAGCTGGAAATCCACCATGGTTCTATATACTCCTCTTTGCGTGGGAACTGGTAACTGGCTTGTTCCAAGAAGTATGCCGCAGAGCTTTTCAATTAACCACTACGTTGAAAATTATTTGCAGGTGTCCAGCGTTTCACCATAATTGTGAGAACCTTTGTTTGTGCCTCCTGAAACCCTAGAAGGCTGCGACGGACATAACTATGCTGAGGAGTAGCTGACTTGGTGTTGCCTATTTTTGTTAGTGGAGACTGACAAGAAGCCATTCTTCTAAGTATCATCCCACCACCATTTTTCCATTGTTTTAAAATGCAGGGAAATTTTGCAAGTTAGCATTAAAATTAGTAGCTGGAGGGTACGGTTTTTTTTTTTGTGTGTGGTCGATGTGGATGGCGGGGGGTCAGGCCCTCTGTCAGTTCACTGGTTAGTTTTTATTATCCCCAAAGAGGAGAAGTGGGCATGTGTTTGGCAGGTGAAAAGGGCGGATTCTGTTTCAGAGAATTAACGGTGATCCCCAGGGTCATCCCGTTCCTTTAATAATCCTTTTCTTCATCAGCTGGAATTCCACCATGGTTCTATATACTCCTGTTTGCGTGGGAACAGGTAACTGCCTTGTTCCAAGAAGTATGCCGCAGAGCTTTTCAATTAACCAGTACGTTGAAAATTATTTGCAGGTGTTCAGCGTTTCACCATAATTGTGATAACGTGTGTTTGTGCCTCCTGAAACCCAAGAAGGCTGCGACGGACATAACTATGCTGAGGAGTAGATGACTTGGTGTTGCCTATTTTTGTTAGTGGAGACTGACAAGAAGCCATTCTTCTAAGTATCATCCCACCACCATTTTTCCATTGTTTTAAAATGCAGGGAAATTTTGCAAGTTAGCATTATAATTAGTAGCTGGAGGGTACGGTTTTCTTTGTGTGTGGTCGATGCGGATGGTGGGGGTCAGGCCCTCTGTCAGTTCGCTGGTTAGTTTTTATTATCCCCAGAGAGGAGAAGTGGGCATGTGTTTGGGAGGTGAAAAGGGCGGATTCTGTTTCAGAGAATTAACGATGATCCCCATGGTCATCCCGTTCCTTTAATCATCCTTTACTTCATCAGCTGGAAAACCACCATGGTTCTATATACTCCTCTTTGCGTGGGAACAGGTAACTGGCTTGTTCCAAGAAGTATGCCGCAGAGCTTTTCAATTAACCAGTACGTTGAAAATTATTTGCAGGTGTTCAGCGTTTCACCATAATTGTGATAACGTTTGTTTGTGCCTCCTGAAACCCAAGAAGGCTGCGATGGACATAGCTATGCTGAGGAGTAGCTGACTTGGTGTTGCCTATTTTTGTTAGTGGAGACTGACAAGAAGCCATTCTTCTAAGTATCATCCCACCACCATTTTTGCATTGTTTTAAAATGCAGGGAAATTTTGCAAGTTACCATTAATATTAGTAGCTGGAGGGTACGGTTTTTTTTTTTGTGTGTGGTCGATGTGGATGGGGGGGGGGTCAGGCCCTCTGTCAGTTCGCTGGTTAGTTTTTATTATACCCAGAGAGGAGAAGTGGGCATGTGTTTGGCAGGTGAAAAGGGCGGATTCTGTTACAGAGAATTAAAGATTATCCCCATGAACATCCCTTTCCTTTAATAGTCCTTTACTTCATCAGATGCAAATCCACCATGGTTCTCTATACTCCTCTTTGCGTGGGAACAGGTAACTGCCTTGTTCCAAGAAGTATGCCGCAGAGCTTTTCAATTAACCACTACGTTGAAAATTATTTGCAGGTGTTCAGCGTTTCACCATAATTGTGATAACGTGTGTATGTGCCTACTGAAACCAAATATGGCTGCTACGGACATAACTATGCTGAGGCGTAGCTGACTTGGTGTTGCCTATTTTTGTCAGTGGAGACTGACAAGAAGGCATTCTTCTAAGTATCATCCCACCATCATTTCTCCGTTGTTTAAAAATGCAGGGAAATTTTGCAAATTGGCATTATAATTAGTAGCTGGAGGGTACTATTTTGTTTTGTGGGGTCGGTCAGGATGGGTGTTCAGGCCCTCTGTCAGATCGCTGGTTTGTTTTTATTATCCCCAGAGAAGAGTAGTCGGCATGTGTTTGGCAGGTGAAAAGTGCGGATTCTGTTTCAGAGAATTAAACAGGATCCGCATGGTCATCTCATTCCTTTAAGAATCCTTTGCTTCATCAGCTAGGATTCCACCATGTTTCTATATACTCCTCTATGCGTGGGCACAGGTACCTGGCTTGTTCCAAGAATTATGCTGGAGAGTTTTCAAATTAACCAGTACGTTGAAAATTATTTGCAGGTTTTCAGCCTTTCACCATAATTTTGATAACGTTTGTATGTCCCTCCTGAAACCCAAGAAGGCAGCGACGGACATAACTATGCTGAGGAGTAGCTGACTTGTTGTTGCCTATTTTTGTTAGTGGAGACAGACAAGAAGCCATTCTTCTAAGTATCATCCCACCACCATTTTTCCATTGTTTTAAAATGCTGGGAAATTTTCCAAGTTAGCATTATAATTAGTAGCTGGAGGGTACGGTTTTTTTTGTGTGTGTGGTCGATGTGGATGGGGGGGGTCAGTCCCTCTGTCAGTTCGCTGGTTAGTTTTTATTATCCCCAGAGAGGAGAAGTGGGCATGTGTTTGGCAGGTGAAAAGGGCGGATTCTGTTTCAGAGAATTAACGATGATCCCCATGGTCATCCCGTTCCTTTAATAATCCTTTACTTCATCAGCTGGAAATCCACCATGGTTCTCTATACTCCTCTTTGCATGGGAACAGGTAACTGCCTTGTTCCAAAAAGTATGCCGCAGAGCTTTTCAATTAATCACTACGTTGAAAATTATTTGCAGGTGTTCAGCGTTTCACCATAATTGTGAGAACCTTTGTTTGTGCCTCTTGAAACCCAAGAAGGCTGCGACGGACATAAATATGCTGAGGAGTAGCTGACTTGGTGTTGCCTATTTTTGTTAGTGGAGACTGACAAGAAGCCATTCTTCTAAGTATCATCCCACCACCATTTTTCAATTGTTTTAAAATGCAGGGAAATTTTGCAAGTTAGCATTATAATTAGTAGCTGGAGGGTACGGTTTTTTTTTTTTTGTGTGTGGTCGATGTGGATGGGGGGGTCAGGCCCTCTGTCAGTTCGCTGGTTAGTTTTTATTATCCCCAGAGAGGAGAAGTGGGCATGTGTTTGGCAGGTGAAAAGGGCGGATTCTGTTTCAGAGAATAAACGATGATCCCCAAGGTCATCCCGTTCCTTTAATAATCCTTTACTTCATCAGCTGGAAATCCACCATGGTTCTATATACTCCTCTTTGCGTGGGAACAGGTAACTGGCTTGTTCGAAGAAGTATGCCGCAGAGCTTTTCAATTAACCACTACGTTGAAAATTATTTGCAGGTGTTCAGCGTTTCACCATAATTGTGATAACGTGTGTTTGTGCCTCCTGAAACCCAAGAAGACTGCGACGGACACAACTATGCTGAGGAGTAGCTGACTTGGTGTTGCCTATTTTTGTTAGTGGAGACTGACAAGAAGCCATTCTTCTAAGTATGATCCCACCACCATTTTTCCATTGTTTTAAAATGCAGGGAAATTTTGCAAGTTAGCATTATAATTAGTAGCTGGAGGGTACGGTTTTTTTTTTTTGTGTGGTCGATGTTGATGGGGGGGTCAGGCCCTCTGTCAGTTCGCTGGTTAGTTTTTATTATCCCCAGAGAGGAGAAGTGGGCATGTGTTTGGCAGGTGAAAAGGGCGGATTCTGTTTCAGAGAATTAACGATAATCCCCATGGTCATCCCGTTCCGTTAATAATCCTTTACTTCATCAGCTGGAAATCCACCATGGTTCTATATACTCCTCTTTGCGTGAGAACAGGTAACTGGCTTGTTCCAAGAAGTATGCCGCAGAGCTTTTCAATTAACCACTACGTTGAAAATTATTTGCAGGTGTTCAGCGTTTCACCATAATTGTGCCTCCTGAAACCCAAGAAGGCTGCGACGGACATAAATATGCTGATGCGTAGCTGACTTGGTTTTGCCTATTTTTGTTACTGGAGACTGACAAGAATCCATTCTTGTAAGTATCATCTCACCATCATTTTTCCATTGTTTAAAAATGCAGGAAAATTTTGCAAGTTAGCATTATAATTAGTAGCTGGAGGCTACGGTGTTTTTTTTTTTTTTTTTTTCCTGTGGGGTTGGGGTGGATGTGTTGGTCAGGCCCTCTGTCAGTTCCCCGGTTGGTTTTTGTTATCCCCAGAGAGGAGAAGTGGGTATTAGTATGGCAGGTGAAAACTGCGGATCTGTTTCAGAGAATTAAACAGGATCCGCATGGTAATCCCGTTCCTTTAAGAATCCTTTGCTTCATGAGCTGGGAATCCACCATGGTTCTATATACTTGTCTATGCGTGGGCACAGGAAACTGGCTAGTTCCAAGAAGTATGCCTCAGAGCTTTTCAATTAACCAGTATGTTGACAATCCTTTGCAGGTTTTCAGCGTTTCACCATAATTGTGATAACGTGTGTATGTGCCTACTGAAAGCAAATATGGCTGCTACGGACATAACTATGCTGAGGCTTAGCTGACTTGGTGTTGCCTATTTTTGTCAGTGGAGACTGACAAGAAGCCATTCTTCTAAGTATCATCCCACCATCATTTCTCCATTGTTTAAAAATGCAGGGAAATTTTGCAAATTGGCATTATAATTAGTAGCTGGAGGGTAATTTTTTGTTTTGTGGGGTCAGTCAGGATGGGTGTTCAGGCCCTCTGTCAGATCGCTGGTTTGTTTTTATTATCCCCAGAGAAGAGTAGTGGGCATGTGTTTGGCAGGTGAAAAGTGCGGATTCTGTTTCAGAGAATTAAACAGGATCCGCATGGTCATCTCATTCCTTTAAGAATCCTTTGCTTCATCAGCTGGGATTCCACCATGTTTCTATATACTCCTCTATGCGTGGGCACAGTTACCTGGCTTGTTCCAAGAATTATGCTGGAGAGTTTTCAAATTAACCAGTACGTTGAAAATTATTTGCAGGTTTTCAGCGTTTCACCATAATTTTGATAACGTTTGTATGTCCCTCCTGAAACCCAAGAAGGCAGCGACGGACATAACTATGCTGAGGAGTAGCTGACTTGGTGTTGCCTATTTTTGTTAGTGGAGACTGACAAGAAGCCATTCTTCTAAGTATCATCCCCCCCTATTTTTCCATTGTTTTAAAATGCAGGGAAATTTTGCAAGTTAGCATTATAATTAGTAGCTGGAGGGTACGGTTTTTTCTTTCTGTGTGGTCGATGTGGATGGTGGGGGTCAGGCCCTCTGTCAGTTAGCTGGTTAGTTTTTATTATCCCCAGAGAGGTGAAGTGGGCATGTGTTTGGCAGGTAAAAAGGGCGGATTCTGTTTCAGAGAATTAACGATGATCCCCATGGTCATCCCTTTCCTTTAATAATCCTTTACTTCATCAGCTGGAAATCCACCATGGTTCTCTATACTCCTCTTTGCGTGGGAACAGGTAACTGCCTTGTTCCAAGAAGTATGCCGCAGAGCTTTTCAATTAACCACTACGTTGAAAATTATTTGCAGGTGTTCAGCGTTTCACCATAATTGTGATAACGTGTGTTTGTGCCTCCTGAAACCCAAGAAGGCTGCGACGGACATAACTATGCTGAGGAGTAGCTGACTTGGTGTTGCCTATTTTTGTTAGTGGAGACTGACAAGAAGCCATTATTCTAAGTATCATCCCACCACCATTTTTCCATTGTTTTAAAATGCAGGGAAATTTTGCAAGTTAGCATTATAATTAGTAGCTGGAGGGTATGTTTTTTTTTTTGTGTGGTCGATGTGGATGGGGGGGTGCAGGCCCTCTGTCAGTTCGCTGGTTAGTTTTTATTATCCCCAGAGAGGAGAAGTGGGCATGTGTTTGGCAGGTGAAAAGGGCGGATTCTGTTTCAGAGAATTAACGATGATCCCCATGGTCATCCCGTTCCTTTAATAATCCTTTACTTCATCAGCTGGATATCCACCATGGTTCCCTATACTCCTCTTTCCGTGGGAACAGGTAACTGCCTTGTTCCAAGAAGTATGCCGCAGAGCTTTTCAATTAACCAGTACGTTGAAAATTATTTGCAGGTGTTCAGCGTATCACCATAATTGTGAGAACCTTTGTTTGTGCCTCCTGAAACCCAAGAAGGCTGCGACGGACATAACTATACTGAGGAGTAGCTGACTTGGTGTTGCCTATTTTTGTTAGTGGAGACTGACAAGAAGCCATTCTTCTAAGTCTCATCCCACCACCATTTTTCCATTGTTTTAAAATGCAGGGAAATTTTGCAAGTTAGCATTATAATTAGTAGCTGGAGGGTACGGTTTTTTTTTGTGTGGTCGATGTGGATGGTCGGGGTCAGGCCCTCTGTCAGTTCGCTGGTTAGTTTTTATTATCCCCAGAGACGAGAAGTAGGCATGTGTTTAGCAGGTGAAAAGGGCGGATTCTGTTTCAGAGAATTAACGATGATCCCCATGGTCATCCCGTTCCTTTAATAATCCTTTACTTCATCAGCTGGAAATCCAACATGGTTCTCTATACTCCTCTTTGCGTGGGAACAGGTAACTGGCTTGTTCCAAGAAGTATGCCGCAGAGCTTTTCAAATAACCATTACGTTCAAAATTATTTGAAGGTGTTCAGCGTTTCACCATAATTGTGATAACCTTTGTTTGTGCCTCCAGAAACCCAAGAAGGCTGCGACGGACATAACTATGCTGAGGCGTAGATGACTTGGTTTTGCCTGTTTTTGTTAGTGGAGACTGACAAGAAGCCATTCTTCCAAGTATCATCCCACCACCAATTTTCCACTGTTTTAAAATGCAGGGAAATTTTGCAAGTTAGCATTATAATTAGTTGCTGGAGGGTACGGTTTTTTTTTTTGTGTGTGTGGTCGATGTGGATGGGGCGGGGTCAGGCCCTCTGTCAGTTCGCTGGTTAGTTTTTATTATCCCCAGAGAGGAGAAGTGGGCATGTGTTTGGCAGGTGAAAAGGGCGGATTCTGTTTCAGAGAATTAACGATGATCCCCATGGTCATCCCGTTCCTTTAATAATCCTTTACTTCATCAGCTGGAAATCCACCATGGTTCTATATACTCCTGTTTGCGTGGGAACAGGTAACTGGCTTGTTCCAAGAAGTATGCCGCAGAACTTTTCAATTAACCACTACGTTGAAAATTATTTGCAGGTGTTCAGCGTTTCACCATAATTGTGAGAAACTTTGTTTGTGCCTCCTGAAACCCAAGAAGGCTGCGACGGACATAACTATGCTGAGGAGTAGCTGACTTGGTGTTGCCTATTTTTGTTAGTGGAGACTGACAAGAAGGCATTCTTCCAAGTATCATCCCACCACCATTTTTCCATTGTTTTAAAATGCAGGGAAATTTTGCAAGTTAGCATTATAATTAGTAGCTGTAGGCTACGGTGTTTTTTTTTGTGTGTGGTCGATGTGGATGTTGGGGGTCAGGCCCTCTGTCACTTCGCTGGTTAGTTTTTATTATCCGCAGAGAGGAGAAGCGGCCATGTGTTTGGCAGGTGAAAAGGGCGGATTCTGTTTCAGAGAATTAACGATGATCCCCATGGTCATCCCTTTCCTTTAATAATCCTTTACTTCATCAGCTGGAAATCCACCATGGTTCTCTATACTCCTCTTTGCGTGGGAACAGGTAACTGCCTTGTTCCAAGAAGTATGCCGCAGAGCTTTTCAATTAACCACTACGTTGAAAATTATTTGCAGGTGTTCAGCGTTTCACCATAATTGTGATAACCTTTGTTTGTGCCTCCAGAAACCCAAGAAGGCTGCGACGGACATAACTATGCTGAGGCGTAGATGACTTGGTTTTGCCTATTTTTGTTAGTGGAGACTGACAAGAATCCATTCTTGTAAGTATCATCTCACCATCATTTTTCCATTGTTTAAAAATGCAGGAAAATTTTGCAAGTTAGCATTATAATTAGTAGCTGGTGGCTACGGTGTTTTGTTTTTTTTTTTTCCTGTGGGATCGGTGTGGATGTGTTGGTCAGGCCCTCTGTCAGTTCCCCGGTTGGTTTTTGTTATCCCCAGAGAGGAGAAGTGGTTATTAGTATGGCAGGTGAAAACTGCCGATCTGTTTCAGAGAATTAAACAGGATCCGTATGGTAATCCCGTTCCTTTAAGAATCCTTTGCTTCATGAGCTGGGAATCCACCATGGTTCTATATACTTGTCTATGCGTGGGCACAGGAAACTGGCTAGTTCCAAGAAGTATGCCTCAGAGCTTTTCAATTAACCAGTATGTTGCCAATCCTTTGCAGGTTTTCAGCGTTTCACCATAATTGTGATAACGTGTGTATGTGCCTACTGAAACCAAATATGGCTGCTACGGACATAACTATGCTGAGGCGTAGCTGACTTGGTGTTGCCTATTTTTGTCAGTGGAGACTGACAAGAAGCCATTCTTCTAAGTATCATCCCACCATCATTTCTCCATTGTTTAAAAATGCAGGGAAATTTTGCAAAATGGCATTATAATTAGTAGCTGGAGGGTACTTTTTTGTTTTGTGGGGTCGGTCAGGATGGGTGTTCAGGCCCTCTGTCAGATCGCTGGTTTGCTTTTATTATCCCCAGAGAAGAGTAGTGGGCATGTGTTTGGCAGGTGAAAAGGGCGGATTCTGTTTCAGAGAATTAACGATGATCCCCATGTTCATCCCGTTCCTTTAATAATCCTTTACTTCATCAGCTGGAAATCCACCATGGTTCTATATACTCCTCTTTGCGTGGGAACAGGTAACTGCCTTGTTCCAAGAAGTATGCCGCAGAGCTTTTCAATTAACCACTACGTTGAAAATTATTTGCAGGTGTTCAGCGTTTCACCATAATTGTGATAACGTGTGTTTGTGCCTCCTGAAACCCAAGAAGGCTGCGACGGACATAACTATGCTGAGGACTAGCTGACTTGGTTTTGCCTATTTTTGTTAGTGGAGACTGACAAGAAGCCATTCTTCTAAGTATCATCCCACCACCATTTTTCCATTGTTTTAAAATGCAGGGAAATTTTGCAAGTTAGCATTATAATTAGTAGCTAGTGGGTACGGTTTTTTTTTTGTGTGTGGTCGATGTGGATGGGGGGGTCAGGCCCTCTGTCAGTTCGCTGGTTAGTTTTTATTATCCCCAGAGAGGAGAAGTGGGCATGTGTTTGGCAGGTGAAAAGGGCGGATTCTGTTTCAGAGAATTAACGATGATCCCCATGGTCATCCCGTTCCTTTACTAATCTTTTTCTTCATCAGCTGGAAATCCACCATGGTTCTATATACTCCTCTTTGCGTGGGAACAGGTAACTGGCTTGTTCCAAGAAGTATGCCGCAGAGCTTTTCAATTAACCCGTACGTTGAAAATTATTTGCAGGTGTTCAGCGTTTCACCATAATTGTGATAACGTTTGTTTGTGCCTCCTGAAACCCAAGAAGGCTGCGATCGACATAGCTATGCTGAGGATAGCTGACTTGGTGTTGCCTATTTTTGTTAGTGGAGACTGACAAGAAGCCATTCTTCTAAGTATCATCCCACCACCATTTTTCCATTGTTTTAAAATGCAGGGAAATTTTGCAAGTTAGCATTATAATTAGTAGCTGGAGGGTACGGTTTTTTTTTTGTGTGTGTGGTCGATGTGGATGCGGGGGTGAGGCCCTCTGTCAGTTCGCTGGTTAGTTTTTATTATCCCCAGAGAGGAGAAGTGGGCATGTGTTTAGCAGGTGAAAAGGGCGGATTCTGTTTCAGAGAATTAACGATGATCCCCATGGTCATCCCGTTCCTTTAATAATCCTTTACTTCATCAGCTGGAAATCCACCATGGTTCTATATACTCCTCTTTGCGTGGGCACAGGTAACTGCCTTGTTCCAAGAACTATTCCGCAGACCTTTTCAATTAACCACTACGTTGAAAATTATTTGCAGGTGTTCAGCGTTTCACCATAATTGTGAGAACCTTTGTTTGTGCCTCCTGAAACCCAAGAAGGCTGCGACGGACATAACTATGCTGAGGCATAGCTGACTTGGTGTTGCCTATTTTTGTTAGTGGAGACTGACAAGAAGCCATTCTTCTAAGTATGATCCCACCACCATTTTTCCATTGTTTTAAAATGCAGGGAAATTTTGCAAGTTAGCATTATAATTAGTAGCTGGAGGCTACGGTGTTATTTGTTTTTTTTTTCCTGTGGGGTCGGTGTGGATGTGTTGGTCAGGCCCTATGTCAGTTCCCCGGTTGGTTTTTATTATCCCCAGAGAGGAGAAGTGGGTATTAGTATGGCAGGTGAAAACTGCGGATCTGTTTCAGAGAATTAAACAGGATCCGCATGCTAATCCCGTTCCTTTAAGAATCCTTTGCTTCATGAGCTGGGAATCCACCATGGTTCTATATACTTGTCTACGCGTGGGCACAGGAAACTGGCTAGTTCCAAGAAGTATGCCTCAGAGGTTTTCAATTAACCAGTATGTTGACAATCCTTTGCAGGTTTTCAGCGTTTCACCATAATTGTGATAACGTGTGTATGTGCCTACTGAAACCAAATATGGCTGCTACGGACATAACTATGCTGAGGCGTAGCTGACTTGGTGTTGCCTATTTTTGTCAGTGGAGACTGACAAGAAGCCATTCTTCTAAGTATCATCCCACCATCATTTCTCCATTGTTTAAAAATGCAGGGAAATTTTGCAAATTGGCATTATAATTAGTAGCTGGAGGGTACTTTTTTGTTTTGTGGGGTCGGTCAGGATGGGTGTTCATGCCCTCTGTGAGATCGCTGGTTTGTTTTTATTATCCCCAGAGAAGAGTAGTCGGCATGTGTTTGGCAGGTGAAAAGTGCGGATTCTGTTTCAGAGAATTAAGCAGGATCCGCATGGTCATGTCATTCCTTTAAGAATCCTTTGCTTCATCAGCTGGGATTCCACCATGTTTCTATATAATCCTCTATGCGTGGGCACAGGTACCTGGCTTGTTCCAAGAATTATGCTGGAGAGTTTTCAAATTAACCAGTACGTTGAAAATTATTTGCAGGTTTTCAGCGTTTCACCATAATTTTGATAATGTTTGTATGTCCCTCCTGAAACCCAAGAAGGCTGCGACGGACATAAATATGCTGAGGAGTAGCTGACTTGGTGTTGCCTATTTTTGTTAGTGGAGACAGACAAGAAGCCATTCTTCTAAGTATGATCCCACCACCATTTTTCCATTGTTTTAAAGTGCAGGGAAATTTTGCAAGTTAGCATTATAATTAGTAGCTGGAGGGTACGGTTTTTTTTGTGTGTGTGGTCGATGTGGATGGGGTGGGGTCAGGCCCTCTGTCAGTTCGCTGGTTAGATTTTATTATCCCCAGAGAGGAGAAGTGGGCATGTGTTTGGCAGGTGAAAAGGGCGGATTCTGTTTCAGAGAATTAACGATGATCCCCATGGTCATCCCCTTCCCTTAATAATCCTTTACTTTATCAGCTGGAAATCCACCATGGTTCTCTATACTCCTCTTTGCGTGGGAACAGGTAACTGCCTTGTTCCAAGAAGTATGCCGCAGAGCTTTTCAATTAACCACTACGTTGAAAATTATTTGCAGGTGTTCAGCGTTTCACCATAATTGTGATAACGTGTGTTTGTGCCTCCTGAAACCCAAGAAGGCTGCGACGGACATAACTATGCCGAGGAGTAGCTGACTTGGTGTTGCCTATTTTTGTTAGTGGAGACTGACAAGAAGCCATTCTTCTAAGTATCATCCCACCATCATTTTTTCATTGTTTTAAAATGCAGGGAAATTTTGCAAGTTAGCATTATAATTAGTAGCTGGAGGGTACGGTTTTTTTTGTGTGTGTGGTCGATGTGGATGGTGGGGGTCAGGCCCTCTGTCAGTTCGCTGGTTAGTTTTTATTATCCCCAGAGAGGAGAAGTGGGCATGTGTTTGGCAGGTGAAAAGGGCGGACTGTTTCAGAGAATTAACGATGATCCCCATGGTCATCCCATTCCTTTAATAATCCTTTACTTCATCAGCTGGAAATCCACCATGATTCTCTATACTACTCTTTGCGTGGGAACAGGTAACTGGCTTGTTCCAGGAAGTATGCCGCAGAGCTTTTCAATTAACCACTACGTTGAAAATTATTTTCAGGTGTTCAGCGTTTCACCATAATTGTGAGAAACTTTGTTTGTGCCTCCTGAAACCCAAGAAGGCTGTGACGGACATAAATATGCTGTGGAGTAGCTGACTTGGTGTTGCCTATTTTTGTTAGTGGAGACTGACAAGAAGCCACTCTTCTAAGTATGATCCCACCACCATTTTTCCATTGTTTTAAAATGCAGGGAAATTTTGCAAGTTAGCATTATAATTAGTAGATGGAGGGTACGGTTTTTTTTTTATGTGTGTGGTCGATGTGGATGGGGGGGTCAGGCCCTCTGTCAGTTCTCTGGTTAGTTTTTATTATCCCCAGAGAGGAGAAGTGGGCATGTGTTTGGCAGGTGAAAAGGGCGGATTCTGTTTCAGAGAATTAACGATGATTCTCATGGTCATCCCGTTCCTTTAATAATACTTTGCTTCAACAGCTTGAAATCCACCATGGTTCTATATACTCCTCTTTGCGTGGGAACAGGTAACTGGCTTGTTCCAAGAAGTATGCCGCAGAGCTTTTCAATTAACCACTACGTTGAAAATTATTTGCAGGTGTTCAGCGTTTCACCATAATTGTGAGAACCTTTGTTTGTGCCTCCTGAAACCCAAGAAGGCTGCTACGGACATAACTATGCTGAGGAGTAGCTGACTTGGTGTTGTCTATTTTTTTTAGTGGAGACTGACAAGAAGCCATTCTTCTAAGTATCATCCCACCACCATTTTTCCATTGTTTTAAAATGCAGGGAAATTTTGCAAGTTAGCATTATAATTAGTAGCTGGAGGGTACGGTTTTTTTTTTTGTGTGGTCGATGTGGATGGTCGGGGTCAGGCCCTCTGTCAGTTCGCTGGTTAGTTTTTATTATCCCCAGAGACGAGAAGTAGGCATGTGTTTGGCAGGTGAAAAGGGCGGATTCTGTTTCAGAGAATTAACGATGATCCCCATGGTCATCCCGTTCCTTTAATAATCCTTTACTTCATCAGCTGGAAATCCACCATGGTTCTCTATACTCCTCTTTGCGTGGGAACAGGTAACTGGCTTGTTCCAAGAAGTATGCCGCAGAGCTTTTCAAATAACCATTACGTTCAAAATTATTTGAAGGTGTTCAGCGTTTCACCATAATTGTGATAACCTTTGTTTGTGCCTCCAGAAACCCAAGAAGGCTGCGACGGACATAACTATGCTGAGGCGTAGATGACTTGGTTTTGCCTATTTTTGTTAGTGGAGACTGACAAGAAGCCATTCTTCCAAGTATCATCCCACCACCATTTTTCCACTGTTTTAAAATGCAGGGAAATTTTGCAAGTTAGCATTATAATTAGTAGCTGGAGGGTACGGTTTTTTTTTTTGTGTGTGTGGTCGATGTGGATGGGGCGGGGTCAGGCCCTCTGTCAGTTCACTGGTTAGTTTTTATTATCCCCAGAGAGGAGAAGTGGGCATGTGTTTGGCAGGTGAAAAGGGCGGATTCTGTTTCAGAGAATTAACGATGATCCCCATGGTCATCCCGTTCCTTTAATAATCCTTTACTTCATCAGCTGGAAATCCACCATGGTTCTATATACTCCTGTTTGCGTGGGAAAAGGTAACTGGCTTGTTCCAAGAAGTATGCCGCAGAACTTTTCAATTAACCACTACGTTGAAAATTATTTGCAGGTGTTCAGCGTTTCACCATAATTGTGAGAAACTTTGTTTGTGCCTCCTGAAACTCAAGAAGGCTGCGACGGACATAACTATGCTGAGGAGTAGCTGACTTGGTGTTGCCTATTTTTGTTAGTGGAGACTGACAAGAAGCCATTCTTCCAAGTATCATCCCACCACCATTTTTCCATTGTTTTAAAATGCAGGGAAATTTTGCAAGTTAGCATTATAATTAGTAGCTGGAGGCTACGGTGTTTTTTTTTTTTTTTTTTCCTGTGGGGTCGGTGTGGATGTGTTGGTCAGGCCCTCTTTCAGTTCCCCGGTTGGTTTTTATTATCCCCAGAGAGGAGAAGTGGGTATTAGTATGGCAGGTGAAAACTGCGAATATGTTTCAGAGAATTAAACAGGATCCGCATGCTAATCCCGTTCCTTTAAGAATCCTTTGCTTCATGAGCTGGGAATCCACCATGGTTCTATATACTTGTCTATGCGTGAGCACAGGAAACTGGCTAGTTCCAAGAAGTATGCCTCAGAGCTTTTCAATGAACCAGTATGTTGACAATCCTTTGCAGGTTTTCAGCGTTTCACCATAATTGTGATAACGTGTGTATGTGCCTACTGAAAGCAAATAAGGCTGCTACGTACATAACTATGCTGAGGCGTAGCTGACTTGGTGTTGCCTATTTTTGTCAGTGGAGACTGACAAGAAGCCATTCTTCTAAGTATCATCCCACCATCATTTCTCCATTGTTTAAAAATGCAGGGAAATTTTGCAAATTGGCATTATAATTAGTAGCTGGAGGGTACTTTTTTGTTTTGTGGGGTCAGTCAGGATGGGTGTTCAGGCCCTCTGTCAGATCGCTGGTTTGTTTTTATTATCCCCAGAGAAGAGTAGTGGGCATGTGTTTGGCAGGTGAAAAGTGCGGATTCTGTTTCAGAGAATTAAACAGGATCCGCATGGTCATCTCATTCCTTTAAGAATACTTTGCTTCATCAGCTGGGATTCCACCATGTTTCTGTATACTCCTCTATGCGTGGGCACAGGTACCTGGCTTGTTCCAAGAATTATGCTGGAGAGTTTTCAAATTAACCAGTACGTTGAAAATTATTTGCAGGTTTTCAGCGTTACACCATAATTTTGATAACGTTTGTATGTCCCTCCTGAAACCCAAGACGGCTGCGACGGACATAACTATGCTGAGGAGTAGCTGACTTGGTGTTGCCTATTTTTGTTAGTGGAGACAGACAAGAAGCCATTCTTCTAAGTATGGTCCCACCACCATTTTTGCATTGTTTTAAAATGCAGGGAAATTTTACAAGTTAGCATTATAATTAGTAGATGGAGGGTACGGTTTTTTTTTTGTGTGTGTGGTCGATGTGGATGGGGGGGTCAGGCCCTCTGTCAGTTCGCTGGTTAGTTTTTATTATCCCCAGAGAGGAGAAGTGGGCATGTGTTTGGCAGGTGAAAAGGGCGGATTCTGTTTCAGAGAATTAACGATGATCCCCATGGTCATCCCGTTCCTTTAATAATCCTTTACTTCATCAGCTGGAAATCCACCATGGTTCTATATACTCCTCTTTGCATGGGAACAGGTAACTGCCTTGTTCCAAGAAGTATGCCGCAGAGCTTTTCAATTAACCACTACGTTGAAAATTATTTGCAGGTGTTCAGAGTTTCACCATAATTGTGATAACGTTTGTTTGTGCCTCCTGAAACCCAAGAAGGCTGCGACGGACATAACTATGATGAGGAGTAGCTGACTTGGTGTTGCCTATTTTTGTTAGTGGAGACTGACAAGAAGCCATTCTTCTAAGTATCATCCCACCACCATTTTTCCATTGTTTTAAAATGCAGGGAAATTTTGCAAGTTAGCATTATAATTAGTAGCTAGTGGGTACGGTTTTTTTTTTTGTGTGTGGTCGATGTGGATGGGGGGGTCAGGCCCTCTGTCAGTTCGCTGGTTAGTTTTCATTATCCCCAGAGAGGAGAAGTGGGCATGTGTTTGGCAGGTGAAAAGGGCGGATTCTGTTTCAGAGAATTAACGATGATCCCCATGGTCATCCCGTTCCTTTACTAATCCTTTTCTTCATCAGCTGGAAATCCACCATGGTTCTATATACTCCTCTTTGCGTGGGAACAGGTAACTGGCTTGTTCCAAGAAGTATGCCGCAGAACTTTTCAATTAACCACTACGTTGAAAATTATTTGCAGGTGTTCAGCGTTTCACCATAATTGTGATAACGTTTGTTTGTGCCTCCTGAAACCCAAGAAGGCTGCGATCGACATAGCTATGCTGAGGATAGCTGACTTGGTGTTGCCTATTTTTGTTAGTGGAGACTGACAAGAAGCCATTCTTCTAAGTATCATCCCACCACCATTTTTCCATTGTTTTAAAATGCAGGGAAATTTTGCAAGTTAGCATTATAATTAGTAGCTGGAGGCTACGGTGTTTTTTTTTTTTTTCCTGTGGGGTCGGTGTGGATGTGTTGGTCAGGCCCTCTTTCAGTTCCCCGGTTGGTTTTTATTATCCCCAGAGAGGAGAAGTGGGTATTAGTATGGCAGGTGAAAACTGCGAATATGTTTCAGAGAATTAAACAGGATCCGCATGGTAATCCCGTTCCTTTAAGAATCCTTTGCTTCATGAGCTGGGAATCCACCATGGTTCTATATACTTGTCTATGCGTGGGCACAGGAAACTGGCTAGTTCCAAGAAGTATGCCTCAGAGCTTTTCAATGAACCAGTATGTTGACAAACCTTTGCAGGTTTTCAGCGTTTCACCATAATTGTGATAACGTGTGTATGTGCCTACTGAAACCAAATATGGCTGCTACGGACATAACTATTATCAGGCGTAGCTGACTTGGTGTTGCCTATTTTTGTCAGTGGAGACTGACAAGAAGCCATTCTTCTAAGTATCATCCCACCGTCATTTCTCCATTGTTTAAAAATGCAGGGAAATTTTGCAAATTGGCATTATAATTAGTAGCTGCAGGGTACTTTTTTGTTTTGTGGGGTCGGTCAGGATGGGTGTTCAGGCCCTCTGTCAGATCGCTGGTTTGTTTTTATTATCCCCAGAGAAGAGTAGTGGGCATGTGTTTGGCAGGTGAAAAGTGCGGATTCTGTTTCAGAGAATTAAACAGGATCCGCATGGTCATCTCATTCCTTTAAGAATCCTTTGCTTCATCAGCTGGGATTCCACCATGTTTCTATATACTCCTCTATGCGTGGGCACAGGTACCTGGCTTGTTCCAAGAAGTATGCTGGAGAGTTTTCAAATTAACCAGTACGTTGAAAATTATTTGCAGGTGTTCAGCGTTTCACCATAATTTTGATAACGTTTGTATGTCCCTCCTGAAACCCAAGAAGGCTGCGACGGACATAACTATGCTGAGGATTAGCTGACTTGGTGTTGCCTATTTTTGTTAGTGGAGACAGACAAGAAGCCATTCTTCTAAGTATGATCCCACCACCATTTTTCCATTGTTTTAAAATGCAGGCAAATTTTGCAAATTGGCATTATAATTGGTAGCTGCAGGGTACTTTTTTGTTTTGTGGGGTCGGTCAGGATGGGTGTTCAGCCCCTCTGTCAGATCGCTGGTTTGTTTTTATTATCCCCAGAGAAGAGTTGTGGGCATGTGTTTGGCAGGTGAAAAGTGCGGATTCTGTTTCAGAGAATTAAACAGGATCCGCATGGTCATCTCATTCCTTTAAGAATCCTTTGCTTCATCAGCTGGGATTCCACCATGTTTCTATATACTCCTCTATGCGTGGGCACAGGTACCTGGCTTGTTCCAAGAATTATGCTGGAGAGTTTTCAAATTAACCAGTACGTTGAAAATTATTTGCAGGTTTTCCGCGTTTCACCATAATTTTGATAACGTTTGTATGTCCCTCCTGAAACCCAAGAAGGCTGCGACGGACATAAGTATGCTGAGGAGTAGCTGACTTGGTGTTGCCTATTTTTGTTAGTGGAGACAGACAAGAAGCCATTCTTCTAAGTATGATCCCACCACCATTTTTCCACTGTTTTAAAATGCAGGGAAATTTTGCAAGTTAGCATTATAATTAATAGCTGGAGGCTACGGTTTTTTTTTTTGTGTGTGGTCGATGTGGATGGTGGGGGTCAGGCCCTCTGTCAGTTCGCTGGTTAGATTTTATTATCCCCAGAGAGGAGAAGTGGGCATGTGTTTGGCAGGTGAAAATGGCAGATTCTGTTTCAGAGAATTAACGATGATCCCCATGGTCATCCCGTTCCTTTAATAATCCTTTACTTCATCAGCTGGAAATCCACCATGGTTCTATATACTCCTGTTTGCGTGGGAACAGGTAACTGGCTTGTTCCAAGAAGTATGCCGCAGAGCTTTTCAATTAACCACTACGTTGAAAATTATTTGCAGGTTTTCAGCGTTTCACCATAATTTTGATAACGTTTGTATGTCCCTCCTGAAACCCAAGAAGGCTGCGACGGACATAACTATGCTGACTAGTAGCTGACTTGGTGTTGCCTATTTTTGTTAGTGGAGACTGACAAGAAGCCATTCTTCTAAGTATCATCCCACCACCATTTTTCCATTGTTTTAAAATGCAGGGAAGTTTTGCAAGTTAGCATTATAATTAGTAGCTGGAGGGCACGGTTTTTTTTGTGTGTGGTCGATGTGGATGGGGGGGGGTCAGACCCTCTGTCAGTTCGCTGGTTAGTTTTTATTATCCCCAGAGAGGAGAAGTGGGCATGTGTTTGGCAGGTGAAAAGGGCGGATTCTGTTTCAGAGAATTAACGATGATCCCCATGGTCATCCCGTTCCTTTAATAATCATTTACTGCATCAGCTGGAAATCCACCATGGTTCTCTATACTCCTCTTTGCGTGGGTACATGTAACTGGCTTGTACCAAGAAGTATGCCGCAGAGCTTTTCAATTAACCACTACGTTGAAAATTATTTGCAGGTGTTCAGCGTTTCACCATAATTGTGATAACGTTTGTTTGTGCCTCCAGAAACCCAAGAAGGTTGCGACGGTCATAACTATGCTGAGGCGTAGCTGACTTGGTGTTGCCTATTTTTCTTAGTGGAGACTGACAAGAAGCCATTCTTCTAAGTATCATCTCACCATCATTTTTCCATTGTTTAAAAATGCAGGAAATTTTTGCAAGTTAGCATTATAATTAGTAGCTGGAGGCTACGGTGTTTTTTTTTTTTTTTCCTGTGGGGTCGGAGTGGATGTGTTGGACAGGCCCTCTGTCAGTTCCCCGGTTGGTTTTTGTTATCCCCAGAGAGGAGAAGTGTGTATTAGTATGGCAGGTGAAAACTGCGGATCTGTTTCAGAGAATTAAACAGGATCCGTATGGTAATCCCGTTCCTTTAAGAATCCTTTGCTTCATGAGCTGGGAATCCACCATAGTTCTATACACTTATCTATGCGTGGGCACAGGAAACAGGCTACTTCCAAGAAGTCTGCGGCAGAGCTTTTCATTTAACCAGTATGTTGACAATCCTTTGCAGGTTTTCAGCGTTTCACCATAATTGTGATAACGTGTGTATGTGCCTACTGAAACCAAATATGGCTGCTACGGACATGACTATGCTGAGGAGTAGCTGACTTGGTGTTGCCTATTTTTGTCAGTGGAGACTGACAAGAAGCCATTCTTCTAAGTATCATCCCACCATCTTTCTCCATTGTTTAAAAATGCAGGGAAATTTTGCAAATTGGCATTATAATTAGTAGCTGGAGGGTACTTTTTTGTTTTGTGGGGTCAGTCAGGATGGGTGTTCAGGCCCTCTGTCAGATCGCTGGTTTGTTTTTATTATCCCCAGAGAAGAGTAGTGGGCATGTGTTTGGCAGGTGAAAAGTGCGGATTCTGTTTCAGAGAATTAAACAGGATCCGCATGGTCATCTCATTCCTTTAACAATCCTTTGCTTCATCAGCTGGGATTCCACCATGTTTCTATATACTCCTCTATGCGTGGGCACAGGTACCTGGCTTGTTCCAAGAACTATGCTGGAGAGTTTTCAAATTAACCAGTACGTTGAAAATTATTTGCAGGTTTTCAGCGTTTCACCATAATTTTGATAACGTTTGTATGTCCCTCCTGAAACCCAAGAAGGCTGCGACGGACATAACATGCTGAGGAGTAGCTTACTTTGTGTTGCCTATTTTTGTTAGTGGAGACTGACAAGAAGCCATTCTTCTAAGTATGATCCCACCACCATTTTTCCATTGTTTTAAAATGCAGGGAAATTTTGCAAGTTAGCATTATAATTAGTAGCTGGAGGGTACGGTATTTTTGTGTGTGTGTGGTCGATGTGGATGGGGGGGGTCAGGCCCTCTGTCAGTTCGTTGGTTAGTTTTTATTATCCCCAGAGAGGAGAAGTGGGCATGTGTTTGGCAGGTGAAAAGGGCGGATTCTGTTTCAGAGAATTAACGATGATCCCCATGGTCATCCCGTTCCTCTAATAATCCTTTACTTCATCAGCTGGAAATCCACCATGTTTCTATATACTCCTCTTTGCGTGGGAACAGGTAACTGGCTTGTTCCAAGAAGTATGCCGCAGAGCTTTTCAATTAACCACTACGTTGAAAATTATTTGCAGGTGTTCAGCGTTTCACCATAATTGTGATAACGTTTGTTTGTTCCTCCTGAAACCCAAGAAGTCTGCGATGGACATAGCTATACTGAGGAGTAGCTGACTTGGTGTTGCGTATTTTTGTTAGTGGAGACTGACAAGAAGCCATTCTTCTAAGTATCATCCCACCACCATTTTTCCATTGTTTTAAAATGCAGGGAAATTTTGCAAGTTAGCATTATAATTAGTAGCTGGAGGGTACGGTTTTTTTTTGTGTGTGGTCGATGTGGATGGTGGGGGTCAGGCTCTCTGTCAGTTCGCTGGTTAGTTTTTATTATCCCCAGAGAGGAGAAGTGGGCATGTGTTTGGCAGGTGAAAAGGGCGGATTCTGTTTCAGAGAATTAACGATGATCCCCATGGTCATGCCGTTCCTTTAATAATCCTTTACTTCATCAGCTGGAAATCCACCATGGTTCTATATACTCCTCTTTGCGTGGGAACAGGTAACTGGCTTGTTCCAAGAAGTATGCCGCAGAGCTTTTCAATTAACCAGTACGTTGAAAATTATTTGCAGGTGTATAGCGTTTCACCATAATTGTGATAACGTTTGTTTGTGCCTCCTGAAACCCAAGAAGGCTGTGACGGACATAACTATGCTGAGGCGAAGCTTACTTGGTTTTGCCTGTTTTTGTTAGTGGAGACTGACAAGAATCCATTCTTGTAAGTATCATCTCACCATCATTTTTCCATTGTGTAAAAATGCAGGAAAATTTTGCAAGTTAGCATTATAATTAGTAGCTGGAGGCTACGGCGTTTTTTTTTTTTTTTTTTTTTTTCCTGTGGAGTCGGTGTGGATGTGTTGGTCAGCCCCTCTGTCAGTTCCCCGGTTGGTTTTTATTATCCCCAGAGAGGAGAAGTGGGTATTAGTATGGCCGGGGAAAACTGCGGATCTGTTTCAGAGAATTAAACAGGATCCGCATGGTAATCCCGTTCCTTTAAGAATCCTTTGCTTCATGAGCTGGGATTCCACCATGATTCTATATACTCCTCTATGCGTGGGCACAGGTACCTGGCTTGTTCCAAGAATTATGCTGGAGAGTTTTCAAATTAACCAGTACGTTGAAAATAATTTGCAGGTTTTCAGCGTTTCACCATAATTTTGATAACGTTTGTATGTCCCTCCTGAAATCCAAGAAGGCTGCGACGGACATAACTATGCTGAGGAGTAGCTGACTTGGTGTTGCCTATTTTTGTTAGTGGAGACTGACAAGAAGCCATTCTTCTAAGTGTCATCCCACCACCATTTTTCCATTGTTTTAAAATGCAGGGAAATTTTGCAAGTTAGCATTATAATTAGTAGCTGGAGGGTACGGTTTTTTTTTTTTTGTGTGGTCGATGTGGATGGTGAGGGTCAGGCCCTCTGTCAGTTCGCTGGTTGGTTTTTATTATCCCCAGAGACGAGAAGTGGGCATGTGTTTGGCAGGTGAAAAGAGCGGATTCTGTTTCAGAGAATTAACGATGATCCCCAGGTCATCCCCTTCCTTTAATAATCCTTTACTTCATCAGCTGGAAATCCACCATGGTTCTATATACTCCTCTTTGCGATGGAACAGGTAACTGGCTTGTTCCAAGAAGTATGCCGCAGAGCTTTTCAATTAACCACTACGTTGAAAATTATTTGCAGGTGTTCAGCGTTTCACCATAATTGTGAGAACCTTTGTTTGTGCGTCCTGAAACCCAAGAAGGCTGCGATGGACATAACTATGCTGAGGCGTAGCTGACTTGGTTTTGCCTAGTTTTGTTAGTGGAGACTGACAAGAATCCATTCTTGTAAGTATCATCTCACCATCATTTTTCCATTGTTTAAAAATGCAGGAAAATTTTGCAAGTTAGCATTATAATTAGTAGCTGGAGGCTACGGTGTTTTTTGTTTTTTTTTTCCTGTGTGGTCGTTGTGGATGTGTTGGTCAGGCCCTCTCTCAGTTCCCCGGTTGGTTTTTATTATCCCCAGAGAGGAGAAGTGGGTATTAGTATGGCAGGTGAAAACTGCGGATGTGTTTCAGAGAATTAAACAGGATCCGCATGGTAATCCAGTTCCTTTAACAATGCTTTGCTTCATGAGCTGGGAATCCACCATGGTTCTATATACTTGTCCACGCGTGGGCACAGGAAACTGGCTAGTTCCAAGAAGTATGCCTCAGAGCTTTTCAATTAACCAGTATGTTGACAATCCTTTGCAGGTTTTCAGCGTTTCACCATAATTGTGATAACGTGTATATGTGCCTACTGAATCCAAATATGGCTGCTACGGACATAACTATGCTGAGGCGTAGCTGACTTAGTGTTGCCTATTTTTGTCAGTGGAGACTGACAAGAAGCCATTCTTCTAAGTATCATCCCACCATCATTTCTCCATTGTTTAAAAATGCAGGGAAATTTTGCAAATTGGCATTATAATTAGTAGCTGGAGGGTACTTTTTTGTTTTGTGGGGTCGGTCAGGATGGGTGTTCAGGCCCTCTGTCAGATCGCTGGTTTGTTTTTATTATCCCCAGAGAAGAGTAGTGGGCATGTGTTTGGCAGGTGAAAAGTGCGGATTCTGTTTCAGAGAATTAAACAGGATCCGCATGGTCATCTCATTCCTTTAAGAATCCTTTGCTTCATAAGCTGGGATTCCACCATGTTTCTATATACTCCTCTATGCGTGGGCACAGGTACCTGGCTTGTTCCAAGAATTATGCTGGAGAGTTTTCAAATTAACCAGTACGTTGAAAATTATTTTCAGGTGTTCAGCGTTTCACCATAATTTTGATAACGTTTGTATGATCCTCCTGAAAGCCAAGAAGGCTGCGACGGACATAACTATGCTGAGGAGTAGCTGACTTGGTGTTGCCTATTTTTGTTAGTGGAGACAGACAAGAAGCCATTCTTCTAAGTATGATCCCACCACCATTTTTCCATTGTTTGAAAATGCAGGGAAATTTTGCAAGTTAGCATTATAATTAGTAGCTGGAGGGTACGGTTTTTTTTTTTGTGTGTGGTCGATGTGGATGGGGGGGGGTCAGGCCCTCTGTCAGTTCGTTGGTTAGTTTTTATTATCCCCAGAGAGGAGAAGTGGGCATGTGTTTGGCAGGTGAAAAGGGCGGATTCTGTTTCAGAGAATTAACGATGATCCCCATGGTCATCCCGTTCCTTTAATAATCCTTTACTTCATCAGCTGGAAATCCACCATGTTTCTATATACTCCTCTTTGCGTGGGAACAGGTAACTGGCTTGTTCCAAGAAGTATGCCGCAGAGCTTTTCAATTAACCACTACGTTGAAAATTATTTGCAGGTGTTCAGCGTTTCACCATAATTTTGATAACGTGTGTTTGTGCCTCCTGAAACCCAAGAAGGCTGCGACGGACATAACTATGCTGAGGAGTAGCTGACTTTGTGTTGCCTATTTTTGTTAGTGGAGACTGACAAGAAGCCATTCTTCTAAGTCTCATCCCACCACCATTTTTCCATTGTTTTAAAATGCAGGGAAATTTTGCAAGTTAGCATTATAATTAGTAGCTGGAGGGTACGGTTTTTTTTTTGTGTGTGGTCGATGTGGATGGTGGGGGTCAGGCCCTCTGTCAGTTCGCTGGTTAGTTTTTATTATCCCCAGAGAGGAGAAGTGGACATGTGTTTGGCAGGTGAAAAGGGCGGATTCTGTTTCAGAGAATTAACGATGATCCCCATGGTCATCGCGTTTCTTTAATAATCCTTTACTTCATCAGCTGGAAATCCACCATGGTTCTATATACTCCTGTTTGCGTGGGAACAGGTAACTGGCTTGTTCCAAGAAGTATGCCGCAGAGCTTTTCAATTAAGCAGTACGTTGAAAATTATTTGCAGGTGTTCAGCGTTTCACCATAATTGTGATAACGTGTGTTTGTGCCTCCTGAAACCCAAGAAGGCTGCGACGGACATAACTATGCTGAGGAGTAGCTAACTTGGTGTTGCCTATTTTTGTTAGTGGAGACTGACAAGAAGCCATTCTTCTAAGTATCATCCCACCACCATTTTTCCATTGTTTTAAAATGCAGGGAACTTTTGCAAGTTAGCATTATAATTAGTAGCTGGAGGGTACGGGTTTTTTTTTTGTGTGTGTGGTCGATGTGGATCGGGGGGTCAGGCCCTCTGTCAGTTCACTGGTTAGTTTTTATTATCCCCAGAGAGGAGAATTGGCATGTGTTTGGCAGGTGAAAAGGGCGGATTCTGTTTCAGAGAATTAACGATGATCCCCATGGTCATCCCATTCCTTTAATAATCCTTTACTTCATCAGCTGGAAATCCACCATGGTTCTATATACTCCTGTTTGCGTGGGAACAGGTAACTGGCTTGTTCCAAGAAGTATGCCGCAGAGCTTTTCAATTAACCACTACGTTGAAAATTATTTGCAGGTGTTCAGCGTTTCACCATAATTTTGATAACGTGTGTTTGTGCCTCCTGAAACCCAAGAAGGCTGCGACGGACATAACTATGCTGAGGAGTAGCTGACTTTGTGTTGCCTATTTTTGTTAGTGGAGACTGACAAGAAGCCATTCTTCTAAGTATCATCCCACCACCATTTTTCCATTGTTTTAAAATGCAGGGAAATTTTGCAAGTTAGCATTATAATTATTAGCTGGAGGGTACGGTTTTTCTTTTGTGTGTGGTCGATGTGGATGGTGGGGGTCAGGTCCTCTGTCAGTTCACTGGTTAGTTTTTATTATCCCCAGAGAGGAGAAGTGGACATGTGTTTGGCAGGTGAAAAGGGCGGATTCTGTTTCAGAGAATTAACGATGATCCCCATGGTCATCGCGTTTCTTTAATAATCCTTTACTTCATCAGCTGGAAATCCACCATGGTTCTATATACTCCTGTTTGCGTGGGAACAGGTAACTGGCTTGTTCCAAGAAGTATGCCGCAGAGCTTTTCAATTAAGCAGTACGTTTGAAAATTATTTGCAGGTGTCATAGTTTCACCATAATTGTGAGAACCTTTGTTTGTGCCTCCTGAAACCCAAGAAGGCTGCGACGGACATAAGTATGCTGAGGAGTAGCTGACTTGGTGTTGCCTATTTTTGTTAGTGGAGACTGACAAGAAGCCATTCTTCTAAGTATCATCCCACCACCATTTTTCCATTGTTTTAAAATGCAGGGAAATTTTGCAAGTTAGCATTATAATTAGTAGCTGGAGGGTACGGTTTTTTTTTTTTTGTGTGGTCCATGTGGATGGTGGGGGTCAGGCCCTCTGTCAGTGCGCTGGTTAGTTATTATTATCCCCAGAGAGGAGAAGTGGGCAAGTGTTTGGCAGGTGAAAAGGGCGGATTCTGTTTCAGAGAATTAACGATGATCCCCATGGTCATCCCGTTCCTTTAATAATCCTTTACTTCATCAGCTGGAAATCCACCATGGTTCTATATACTCCTGTTTGCGTGGGAACAGGTAACTGGCTTGTTCCAAGAAGTATGCCGCAGAGCTTTTCAATTAACCACTACGTTGAAAATTATTTGCAGGTGTTCAGCGTTTCACCATAATTGTGATAACGTGTGTTTGTGCCTCCTGAAACCCAAGAAGGCTGCGACGGACCTAACTATGCTGAGGAGTAGCTGACTTGGTTTTGCCTATTTTTGTTAGTGGAGACTGACAAGAAGCCATTCTTGTAAGTATCATCTCACCATCATTTTTCCATTGTTTAAAAATGCAGGAAAATTTTGCAAGTTAGCATTATAATTAGTAGCTGGAGGCTACGGTGTTTTTTTTTTTTTTTTCCTGTGGGGTCGGTGTGGATGTGTTGGTCAGGCCCTCTGTCAGTTCCCCGGTTGGTTTTTGTTATCCCCAGAGAGGAGAAGTGGGTATTAGTATGGCAGGTGAAAACTGCGGATCTGTTTCAGAGAATTAAACAGGATCCGCATGGTAATCCCGTTCCTTTAAGAATCCTTTGCTTCATGAGCTGGGAATCCACCATGGTTCTATATACTTGTCTATGCGTGGGCACAGGAAACTGGCTAGTTCCAAGAAGTATGCCGCAGAGCTTTTCAATTAACCAGTATGTTGACAATCCTTTGCAGGTTTTCAGCGTTTCACCATAATTGTGATAACGTGTGTATGTGCCTACTGAAACCAAATATGGCTGCTACGGACATAACTATGCTGAGGCGTAGCTGACTTGGTGTTGCCTATTTTTGTCAGTGGAGACTGGCAAGAAGCCATTCTTCTAAGTATCAACCCACCACCATTTTTCCATTGTTTTAAAATGCAGGGAAATTTTGCAAGTTAGCATTATAATTAGTAGCTGGAGGGTAAGGTTTTTTTTTGTGTGTGTGGTCGATGTGGATGGGGGGGTCAGGCCCTCTGTTAGTTCGCTGGTTAGTTTTTATTATCCCCAGAGAGGAGAAGTGGGCATGTGTTTGGCAGGTGAAAAGGGCGGATTCTGTTTCAGAGAATTAACGATGATCCCCATGGTCATCCCGTTCCTTTAATAATCCTTTACTTCATCAGCTGGAAGTCCACCATGGTTCTATATACTCCTGTTTGCGTGGGAACAGGTAACTGGCTTGTTCCAAGAAGTATGCCGCAGAACTTTTCAATTAACCACTACGTTGAAAATTATTTGCAGGTGTTCAGCGTTTCACCATAATTGGGATAACGTGTGTTTGTGCCTCCTGAAACCCAAGAAGGCTGCAACGGACATAACTATGCTGAGGAGTAGCTGACTTGGTGTTGCCTATTTTTGTTAGTGGAGACTGACAAGAAGCCATTCTTCTAAGTCTCATCCCACCACCATTTTTCCATTGTTTTAAAATGCAGGGAAATTTTGCAAGTTAGCATTATAATTAGTAGCTGGAGGGTACGGTTTTTTTTGTGTGTGTGGTCGATGTGGATGGGGGGGGGTCAGGCCTTCTGTCAGTTCGCTGGTTAGTTTTTATTATCCCCAGAGAGGAGAAGTGGACATGTGTTTGGCAGGTGAAAAGGGCGGATTCTGTTTCAGAGAATTAACGATGATCCCCATGGTCATCGTGTTTCTTTAATAATCCTTTACTACATCAGCTGGAAATCCACCATGGTTCTATATACTCCTGTTTGCGTGGGAACAGGTAACTGGGTTGTTCCAAGAAGTATGCCGCAGAGCTTTTCAATTAAGCAGTACGTTGAAAATTATTTGCAGGTGTCATCGTTTCACCATAATTGTGATAACGTGTGTTTGTGCCTCCTGAAACCCAAGAAGGCTGCGACGGACATAACTATGCTGAGGAGTAGCTAACTTGGTGTTGCCTATTTTTGTTAGTGGAGACTGACAAGAAGCCATTCTTCTAAGTATCATCCCACCACCATTTTTCCATTGTTTTAAAATGCAGGGAAATTTTGCAAGTTAGCATTATAATTAGTAGCTGGAGGGTACGGTTTTTTTTGTGTGTGTGGTCGATGTGGAAGGGGGGGGTCAGTCCCTCTGTCAGTTCGCTGGTTAGTTTTTATTATCCCCAGAGAGGAGAAGTGGGCATGCGTTTGGAAGGTGAAAAGGGCGGATTCTGTTTCAGAGAATTAACGATGATCCCCATGGTCATCCCGTTCCTTTACTAATCCTTTACTTCATCAGCTGGAAATCCACCATGGTTCTATATACTCCTCTTTGCGTGGGAACAGGTAACTGGCTTGTTCCAAGAAGTATGCCGCAGAGCTTTTCTATTAACCAGTACGTTGAAAATTATTTGCAGGTGTCATCGTTTCACCATAATTGTGATAACGTGTGTTTGTGCCTCCTGAAACCCAAGAAGGCTGCGACGGACATAACTATGCTGAGGAGTAGCTGACTTGGTGTTGCCTATTTTTGTTAGTGGAGACTGACAAGAAGCCATTCTTCTAAGTCTCATCCCACCACCATTTTTCCATTGTTTTAAAATGCAGGGAAATTTTGCAAGTTAGCATTATAATTAGTAGCTGGAGGGTACGGTTTTTTTTTTTTTGTGTGGTCCATGTGGATGGTGGGGGTCAGGCCCTCTGTCAGTTCGCTGGTTAGTTATTATTATCCCCAGAGAGGAGAAGTGGGCAAGTGTTTGGCAGGTGAAAAGGGCGGATTCTGTTTCAGAGAATTAACGATGATCCCCATGGTCATCCCGTTCCTTTAATAATCCTTTACTTCATCAGCTGGAAATCCACCATGGTTCTATATACTCCTGTTTGCGTGGGAACAGGTAACTGGCTTGTTCCAAGAAGTATGCCGCAGAGCTTTTCAATTAACCACTACGTTGAAAATTATTTGCAGGTGTTCAGCGTTTCACCATAATTGTGATAACGTGTGTTTGTGCCTCCTGAAACCCACGAAGGCTGCAACGGACCTAACTATGCTGAGGAGTAGCTGACTTGGTTTTGCCTATTTTTTTTAGTGGAGACTGACAAGAAGCCATTCTTGTAAGTATCATCTCACCATCATTTTTCCATTGTTTAAAAATGCAGGGAAATTTTGCAAGTTAGCATTATAATTAGTAGCTGGAGGCTACGGTGTTTTTTTTTTTTTTTTCCTGGGGGTCGGTGTGGATGTGTTGGTCAGGCCCTCTGTCAGTTCCCCGGTTGGTTTTTGTTATCCCCAGAGAGGAGAAGTGGGTATTAGTATGGCAGGTGAAAACTGCGGATCTGTTTCAGAGAATTAAACAGGATCCGCATGGTAATCCCGTTCCTTTAAGAATCCTTTGCTTCATGAGCTGGGAATCCACCATGGTTCTATATACTTGTCTATGCGTGGGCACAGGAAACTGGCTAGTTCCAAGAAGTATGCCGCAGAGCTTTTCAATTAACCAGTATGTTGACAATCCTTTGCAGGTTTTCAGCGTTTCACCATAATTGTGATAACGTGTGTATGTGCCTACTGAAACCAAATATGGCTGCTACGGACATAACTATGCTGAGGCGTAGCTGACTTGGTGTTGCCTATTTTTGTCAGTGGAGACTGACAAGAAGCCATTCTTCTAAGTATCAACCCACCACCATTTTTCCATTGTTTTAAAATGCAGGGAAATTTTGCAAGTTAGCATTATAATTAGTAGCTGGAGGGTAAGGTTTTTTTTTGTGTGTGTGGTCGATGTGGATGGGGGGGTCAGGCCCTCTGTTAGTTCGCTGGTTAGTTTTTATTATCCCCAGAGAGGAGAAGTGGGCATGTGTTTGGCAGGTGAAAAGGGCGGATTCTGTTTCAGAGAATTAACGATGATCCCCATGGTCATCCCGTTCCTTTAATAATCCTTTACTTCATCAGCTGGAAGTCCACCATGGTTCTATATACTCCTGTTTGCGTGGGAACAGGTAACTGGCTTGTTCCAAGAAGTATGCCGCAGAACTTTTCAATTAACCACTACGTTGAAAATTATTTGCAGGTGTTCAGCGTTTCACCATAATTGGGATAACGTGTGTTTGTGCCTCCTGAAACCCAAGAAGGCTGCAACGGACATAACTATGCTGAGGAGTAGCTGACTTGGTGTTGCCTATTTTTGTTAGTGGAGACTGACAAGAAGCCATTCTTCTAAGTCTCATCCCACCACCATTTTTCCATTGTTTTAAAATGCAGGGAAATTTTGCAAGTTAGCATTATAATTAGTAGCTGGAGGGTACGGTTTTTTTTTTGTGTGTGGTCGATGTGGATGGGGGGGGTCAGGCCCTCTGTCAGTTCGCTGGTTAGTTTTTATTATCCCCAGAGAGGAGAAGTGGACATGTGTTTGGCAGGTGAAAAGGGCGGATTCTGTTTCAGAGAATTAACGTTGATCCCCATGGTCATCGTGTTTCTTTAATAATCCTTTACTACATCAGCTGGAAATCCACCATGGTTCTATATACTCCTGTTTGCGTGGGAACAGGTAACTGGCTTGTTCCAAGAAGTATGCCGCAGAGCTTTTCAATTAAGCAGTACGTTGAAAATTATTTGCAGGTGTCATCGTTTCACCATAATTGTGATAACGTGTGTTTGTGCCTCCTGAAACCCAAGAAGGCTGCGACGGACATAACTATGCTGAGGAGTAGCTAACTTGGTGTTGCCTATTTTTGTTAGTGGAGACTGACAAGAAGCCATTCTTCTAAGTATCATCCCACCACCATTTTTCCATTGTTTTAAAATGCAGGGAAATTTTGCAAGTTAGCATTATAATTAGTAGCTGGAGGGTACGGTTTTTTTTGTGGGTGTGGTCGATGTGGAAGGGGGGGGTCAGTCCCTCTGTCAGTTCGCTGGTTAGTTTTTATTATCCCCAGAGAGGAGAAGTGGGCATGCGTTTGGCAGGTGAAAAGGGCGGATTCTGTTTCAGAGAATTAACGATGATCCCCATGGTCATCCCGTTCTTTTAATAATCCTTTACTTCATCAGCTGGAAATCCACCATGGTTCTATATACTCCTCTTTGCGTGGGAACAGGTTACTGGCTTGTTCCAAGAAGTATGCCGCAGAGCTTTTCTATTAACCAGTACGTTGAAAATTATTTGCAGGTGTCATCGTTTCACCATAATTGTGATAACGTGTGTTTGTGCCTCCTGAAACCCAAGAAGGCTGCGACGGACATAACTCTGCTGAGGAGTAGCTAACTTGGTGTTGCCTATTTTTGTTAGTGGAGACTGACAAGAAGCCATTCTTGTAAGTATCATCTCACCATCATTTTTCCATTGTTTAAAAATGCAGGAAAATTTTGCAAGGTAGCATTATAATTAGTAGCTGGAGGCTACGGTGTTGTTTTTTTTTTTTTTTTTCCTGTGGGGTCGGTGTGGATGTGTTGGTCAGGCCCTCTGTCAGTTCGCTGGTTTGTTTTTATTATCCCCAGAGAGGAGAATTGGGTATTAGTATGGCAGGTGAAAACTGCGGATCTGTTTCAGAGAATTAAACAGGATCCGCATGGTAATCCCGTTCCTTTAAGAATCCTTTGCTTCATGAGCTGGGAATCCACCATGGTTCTATATACTCCTCTTTGCGTGGGAATAGGTAATTGGCTTCTTCCAAGAAGTATGCCTCAGAGCTTTCAATTAACCAGTATGTTGACAATCCTTTGCAGGTTTTCAGCGTTTCACCATAATTGTGATAACGTGTGTATGTGCCTACTGAAACCAAATATGGCTGCTACGGACATAACTATGCTGAGGCGTAGCTGACTTGGTGTTGCCTATTTTTGTCAGTGGAGACTCACAAGAAGCCATTCTTCTAAGTATCATCCCACCATCATTTCTCCATTGTTTAAAAATGCAGGAAAATTTTGCAAGTTAGCATTATAATTAGTAGCTGGAGGCTACGGTGTTTTTTTTTTTTTTTTCCTGTGGGGTCTTTGTGGATGTGTTGGTCAGGCCCTCTGTCAGTTCCCCGGTTGGTTTTTGTTATCCCCAGAGAGGAGAAGTGGGTATTAGTATGGCAGGTGAAAACTGCGGATCTGTTTCAGAGAATTAAACAGGATCCGCATGGTAATCCCGTTCCTTTAAGAATCCTTTGCTTCATGAGCTGGGAATCCACCATGGTTCTATATACTTGTCTATGCGTGGGCACAGGAAACTGGCTAGTTCCAAGAAGTATGCCGCAGAGCTTTTCAATTAACCAGTATGTTGACAATCCTTTGCAGGTTTTCAGCGTTTCACCATAATTGTGATAACGTGTGTATGTGCCTACTGAAACCAAATATGGCTGCTACGGACATAACTATGCTGAGGCGTAGCTGACTTGGTGTTGCCTATTTTTGTCAGTGGAGACTGACAAGAAGCCATTCTTCTAAGTATCAACCCACCACCATTTTTCCATTGTTTTAAAATGCAGGGAAATTTTGCAAGTTAGCATTATAATTAGTAGCTGGAGGGTAAGGTTTTTTTTTGTGTGTGTGGTCGATGTGGATGGGGGGGTCAGGCCCTCTGTTAGTTCGCTGGTTAGTTTTTATTATCCCCAGAGAGGAGAAGTGGGCATGTGTTTGGCAGGTGAAAAGGGCGGATTCTGTTTCAGAGAATTAACGATGATCCCCATGGTCATCCCGTTCCTTTAATAATCCTTTACTTCATCAGCTGGAAGTCCACCATGGTTCTATATACTCCTGTTTGCGTGGGAACAGGTAACTGGCTTGTTCCAAGAAGTATGCCGCAGAACTTTTCAATTAACCACTACGTTGAAAATTATTTGCAGGTGTTCAGCGTTTCACCATAATTGGGATAACGTGTGTTTGTGCCTCCTGAAACCCAAGAAGGCTGCGACGGACATAACTATGCTGAGGAGTAGCTGACTTGGTGTTGCCTATTTTTGTTAGTGGAGACTGACAAGAAGCCATTCTTCTAAGTCTCATCCCACCACCATTTTTCCATTGTTTTAAAATGCAGGGAAATTTTGCAAGTTAGCATTATAATTAGTAGCTGGAGGGTACGGTTTTTTTTTTGTGTGTGGTCGATGTGGATGGGGGGGGGTCAGGCCCTCTGTCAGTTCGCTGGTTAGTTTTTATTATCCCCAGAGAGGAGAAGTGGACATGTGTTTGGCAGGTGAAAAGGGCGGATTCTGTTTCAGAGAATTAACGATGATCCCCATGGTCATCGTGTTTCTTTAATAATCCTTTACTACATCAGCTGGAAATCCACCATGGTTCTATATACTCCTGTTTGCGTGGGAACAGGTAACTGGGTTGTTCCAAGAAGTATGCCGCAGAGCTTTTCAATTAAGCAGTACGTTGAAAATTATTTGCAGGTGTCATCGTTTCACCATAATTGTGATAACGTGTGTTTGTGCCTCCTGAAACCCAAGAAGGCTGCGACGGACATAACTATGCTGAGGAGTAGCTAACTTGGTGTTGCCTATTTTTGTTAGTGGAGACTGACAAGAAGCCATTCTTCTAAGTATCATCCCACCAACATTTTTCCATTGTTTTAAAATGCAGGGAAATTTTGCAAGTTAGCATTATAATTAGTAGCTGGAGGGTACGGTTTTTTTTGTGTGTGTGGTCGATGTGGAAGGGGGGGGTCAGTCCCTCTGTCAGTTCGCTGGTTAGTTTTTATTATCCCCAGAGAGGAGAAGTGGGCATGCGTTTGGCAGGTGAAAAGGGCGGATTCTGTTTCAGAGAATTAACGATGATCCCCATGGTCATCCCGTTCCTTTACTAATCCTTTACTTCATCAGCTGGAAATCCACCATGGTTCTCTATACTCCTCTTTGCGTGGGAACAGGTAACTGGCTTGTTCCAAGAAGTATGCCGCAGAGCTTTTCTATTAACCAGTACGTTGAAAATTATTTGCAGGTGTCATCGTTTCACCATAATTGTGATAACGTGTGTTTGTGCCTCCTGAAACCCAAGAAGGCTGCGACGGACATAACTATGCTGAGGAGTAGCTAACTTGGTGTTGCCTATTTTTGTTAGTGGAGACTGACAAGAAGCCATTCTTGTAAGTATCATCTCACCATCATTTTTCCATTGTTTAAAAATGCAGGAAAATTTTGCAAGGTAGCATTATAATTAGTAGCTGGAGGCTACGGTGTTGTTTTTTTTTTTTTTTTTCCTGTGGGGTCGGTGTGGATGTGTTGGTCAGGCCCTCTGTCAGTTCGCTGGTTAGTTTTTATTATCCCCAGAGAGGAGAAGTGGGCATGTGTTTGGCAGGTGAAAAGGGCGGATTCTGTTTCAGAGAATTAACGATGATCCCCATGGTCATCCCGTTCCTTTAATAATCCTTTACTTCATCAGCTGGAAATCCACCATGGTTCTATATACTCCTCATTGCGTGGGAACGGGTAACTGGCTTGTTCCAAGAAGTATGCCGCAGAGCTTTTCAATTAACCACTACGTTGAAAATTATTTGCAGGTGTTCAGCGTTTCACCATAATTGTGATAACGTGTGTTTGTGCCTCCTGAAACCCAAGAAGGCTGCGACGGACATAACTATGCTGAGGAATAGCTGACTTGGTGTTGCCTATTTTTGTTAGTGGAGACTGACAAGAAGCCATTCTTCTAAGTCTCATCCCACCACCATTTTTCCATTGTTTTAAAATGCAGGGAAATTTTGCAAGTTAGCATTATAATTAGTAGCTGGAGGGTACGGTTTTTTTTTTTGTGTGTGTGGTCGATGTGGATGGGGGGGTCAGGCCCTCTGTCAGTTCACTGGTTAGTTTTTATTATCCCCAGAGAGGAGAATTGGCATGTGTTTGGCAGGTGAAAAGGGCGGATTCTGTTTCAGAGAATTAACGATGATCCCCACGGTCATCCCATTCCTTTAATAATCCTTTACTTCATCAGCTGGAAATCCACCATGGTTCTATATACTCCTGTTTGCGTGGGAACAGGTAACTGCCTTGTTCCAAGAAGTATGCCGCAGAGCTTTTCAATTAACCACTACGTTGAAAATTATTTGCAGGTGTTCAGCGTTTCACCATAATTGTGAGAACCTTTGTTTGTGCCTCCTGAAACCCAAGAAGGCTGCGACGGACATAAGTATGCTGAGGAGTAGCTGACTTGGTGTTGCCTATTTTTGTTAGTGGAGACTGACAAGAAGCCATTCTTCTAAGTATCATCCCACCACCATTTTTCCATTGTTTTAAAATGCAGGGAAATTTTGCAAGTTAGCATTATAATTAGTAGCTGGAGGGTACGGTTTTTTTTTTTGTGTGTGGTCCATGTGGATGATGGGGGTCAGGCCCTCTGTCAGTTCGCTGGTTAGTTATTATTATCCCCAGAGAGGAGAAGTGGGCAAGTGTTTGGCAGGTGAAAAGGGCGGATTCTGTTTCAGAGAATTAACGATGATCCCCATGGTCATCCCGTTCCTTTAATAATCCTTTACTTCATCAGCTGGAAATCCACCATGGTTCTATATACTCCTGTTTGCGTGGGAACAGGTAACTGCCTTGTTCCAAGAAGTATGCCGCAGAGCTTTTCAATTAACCACTACGTTGAAAATTATTTGCAGGTGTTCAGCGTTTCACCATAATTGTGATAACGTGTGTTTGTGCCTCCTGAAACCCAAGAAGGCTGCGACGGACCTAACTATGCTGAGGAGTAGCTGACTTGGTTTTGCCTATTTTTGTTAGTGGAGACTGACAAGAAGCCATTCTTGTAAGTATCATCTCACCATCATTTTTCCATTGTTTAAAAATGCAGGGAAATTTTGCAAGTTAGCATTATAATTAGTAGGTGGAGACTACGGTGTTTTTTTTTTTTTTTTCCTGTGGGGTCGGTGTGGATGTGTTGGTCAGGCCCTCTGTCAGTTCCCCGGTTGGTTTTTGTTATCCCCAGAGAGGAGAAGTGGGTATTAGTATGGCAGGTGAAAACTGCGGATCTGTTTCAGAGAATTAAACAGGATCCGCATGGTAATCCCGTTCCTTTAAGAATCCTTTGCTTCATGAGCTGGGAATCCACCATGGTTCTATATACTTGTCTATGCGTGGGCACAGGAAACTGGCTAGTTCCAAGAAGTATGCCGCAGAGCTTTTCAATTAACCAGTATGTTGACAATCCTTTGCAGGTTTTCAGCGTTTCACCATAATTGTGATAACGTGTGTATGTGCCTACTGAAACCAAATATGGCTGCTACGGACATAACTATGCTGAGGCGTAGCTGACTTGGTGTTGCCTATTTTTGTCAGTGGAGACTGACAAGAAGCCATTCTTCTAAGTATCAACCCACCACCATTTTTCCATTGTTTGAAAATGCAGGGAAATTTTGCAAGTTAGCATTATAATTAGTAGCTGGAGGGTACGGTTTTTTTTTTTGTGTGTGGTCGATGGGGATGGGGGGGGGTCAGGCCCTCTGTCAGTTCGTTGGTTAGTTTTTATTATCCCCAGAGAGGAGAAGTGGGCATGTGTTTGGCAGGTGAAAAGGGCGGATTCTGTTTCAGAGAATTAACGATGATCCCCATGGTCATCCCGTTCCTTTAATAATCCTTTACTTCATCAGCTGGAAATCCACCATGTTTCTATATACTCCTGTTTGCGTGGGAACAGGTAACTGGCTTGTTCCAAGAAGTATGCCGCAGAGCTTTTCAATTAACCACTACGTTGAAAATTATTTGCAGGTGTTCAGCGTTTCACCATAATTTTGATAACGTGTGTTTGTGCCTGCTGAAACCCAAGAAGGCTGCGACGGACATAACTATGCTGAGGAGTAGCTGACTTTGTGTTGCCTATTTTTGTTAGTGGAGACTGACAAGAAGCCATTCTTCTAAGTATCATCCCACCACCATTTTTCCATTGTTTTAAAATGCAGGGAAATTTTGCAAGTTAGCATTATAATTAGTAGCTGGAGGGTACGGTTTTTTTTTTGTGTGTGGTCCATGTGGATGGTGGGGGTCAGGCCCTCTGTCAGTTCGCTGGTTAGTTTTTATTATCCCCAGAGAGGAGAAGTGGACATGTGTTTGGCAGGTGAAAAGGGCGGATTCTGTTTCAGAGAATTAACGATGATCCCCATGGTCATCGCGTTTCTTTAATAATCCTTTACTTCATCAGCTGGAAATCCACCATGGTTCTATATACTCCTGTTTGCGTGGGAACAGGTAACTGGCTTGTTCCAAGAAGTATGCCGCAGAGCTTTTCAATTAAGCAGTACGTTGAAAATTATTTGCCGGTGTTCAGCGTTTCACCATAATTGTGATAACGTGTGTTTGTGCCTCCTGAAACCCAAGAAGGCTGCGACGGACATAACTATGCTGAGGAGTAGCTAACTTGGTGTTGCCTATTTTTGTTAGTGGAGACTGACAAGAAGCCATTCTTCTAAGTATCATCCCACCACCATTTTTCCATTGTTTTAAAATGCAGGGAACTTTTGCAAGTTAGCATTATAATTAGTAGCTGGAGGGTACGGGTTTTTTTTTTGTGTGTGTGGTCGATGTGGATCGGGGGGTCAGGCCCTCTGTCAGTTCGCTGGATAGTTTTTATTATCCCCAGAGAGGAGAAGTGGGCATGTGTTTGGCAGGTGAAAAGGGCGGATTCTGTTTCAGAGAATTAACGATGATCCCCATGGTCATCCCGTTCCTTTAATAATCCTTTACTTCATCAGCTGGAAATCCACCATGGTTCTATATACTCCTCATTGCGTGGGAACGGGTAACTGGCTTGTTCCAAGAAGTATGCCGCAGAGCTTTTCAATTAACCACTACGTTGAAAATTATTTGCAGGTGTTCAGCGTTTCACCATAATTGTGATAACGTGTGTTTGTGCCTCCTGAAACCCAAGAAGGCTGCGACGGACATAACTATGCTGAGGAGTAGCTGACTTTGTGTTGCCTATTTTTGTTAGTGGAGACTGACAAGAAGCCATTCTTCTAAGTCTCATCCCACCACCATTTTTCCATTGTTTTAAAATGCAGGGAAATTTTGCAAGTTAGCATTATAATTAGTAGCTGGAGGGTACGGTTTTTTTTTTGTGTGTGTGTGGTCGATGTGGATGGGGGGGTCAGGCCCTCTGTCAGTTCACTGGTTAGTTTTTATTATCCCCAGAGAGGAGAATTGGCATGTGTTTGGCAGGTGAAAAGGGCGGATTCTGTTTCAGAGAATTAACGATGATCCCCATGGTCATCCCATTCCTTTAATAATCCTTTACTTCATCAGCTGGAAATCCACCATGGTTCTATATACTCCTGTTTGCGTGGGAACAGGTAACTGGCTTGTTCCAAGAAGTATGCCGCAGAGCTTTTCAATTAACCACTACGTTGAAAATTATTTGCAGGTGTTCAGCGTTTCACCATAATTTTGATAACGTGTGTTTGTGCCTCCTGAAACCCAAGAAGGCTGCGACGGACATAACTATGCTGAGGAGTAGCTGACTTTGTGTTGCCTATTTTTGTTAGTGGAGACTGACAAGAAGCCATTCTTCTAAGTATCATCCCACCACCATTTTTCCATTGTTTTAAAATGCAGGGAAATTTTGCAAGTTAGCATTATAATTATTAGCTGGAGGGTACGGTTTTTCTTTTGTGTGTGGTCGATGTGGATGGTGGGGGTCAGGCCCTCTGTCAGTTCGCTGGTTAGTTTTTATTATCCCCAGAGAGGAGAAGTGGACATGTGTTTGGCAGGTGAAAAGGGCGGATTCTGTTTCAGAGAATTAACGATGATCCCCATGGTCATCGCGTTTCTTTAATAATCCTTTACTTCATCAGCTGGAAATCCACCATGGTTCTATATACTCCTGTTTGCGTGGGAACAGGTAACTGGCTTGTTCCAAGAAGTATGCCGCAGAGCTTTTCAATTAAGCAGTACGTTTGAAAATTATTTGCAGGTGTCATAGTTTCACCATAATTGTGATAACGTGTGTTTGTGCCTCCTGAAACCCAAGAAGGCTGCGACGGACATAACTATGCTGAGGAGTAGCTAACTTGGTGTTGCCTATTTTTGTTAGTGGAGACTGACAAGAAGCCATTCTTCTAAGTATCATCCCACCACCATTTTTCCATTGTTTTAAAATGCAGGGAAATTTTGCAAGTTAGCATTATAATTAGTAGCTGGAGGGTACGGTTTTTTTTGTGTGTGTGGTCGATGTGGATGGGGGGGGTCAGTCCCTCTGTCAGTTCGCTGGTTAGTTTTTATTATCCCCAGAGAGGAGAAGTGGGCATGTGTTTGGCGGGTGAAAAGGGCGGATTCTGTTTCAGAGAATTAACGATGATCCCCGTGGTCATCCCGTTCCTTTAATAATCCTTTACTTCATCAGCTGGAAATCCACCATGGTTCTATATACTCCTCTTTGCGTGGGAACAGGTAACTGCCTTGTTCTAAGAAGTATGCCGCAGAACTTTTCAATTAATCACTACGTTGAAAATTATTTGCAGGTGTTCGGCGTTTCACCATAATTGTGAGAACCTTTGTTTGTGCCTCCTGAAACCCAAGAAGGCTGCGACGGACATAAGTATGCTTAGGAGTAGCTGACTTGGTGTTGCCTATTTTTGTTAGTGGAGACTGACAAGAAGCCATTCTTCTAAGTATCATCCCACCACCATTTTTCCATTGTTTTAAAATGCAGGGAAATTTTGCAAGTTAGCATTATAATTAGTAGCTGGAGGGTACGGTTTTTTTTTTTTTGTGTGGTCCATGTGGATGGTGGGGGTCAGGCCCTCTGTCAGTTCGCTGGTTAGTTATTATTATCCCCAGAGAGGAGAAGTGGGCAAGTGTTTGGCAGGTGAAAAGGGCGGATTCTGTTTCAGAGAATTAACGATGATCCCCATGGTCATCCCGTTCCTTTAATAATCCTTTACTTCATCAGCTGGAAATCCACCATGGTTCTATATACTCCTGTTTGCGTGGGAACAGGTAACTGGCTTGTTCCAAGAAGTATGCCGCAGAGCTTTTCAATTAACCACTACGTTGAAAATTATTTGCAGGTGTTCAGCGTTTCACCATAATTGTGATAACGTGTGTTTGTGCCTCCTGAAACCCAAGAAGGCTGCGACGGACCTAACTATGCTGAGGAGTAGCTGACTTGGTTTTGCCTATTTTTGTTAGTGGAGACTGACAAGAAGCCATTCTTGTAAGTATCATCTCACCTTCATTTTTCCATTGTTTAAAAATGCAGGAAAATTTTGCAAGTTAGCATTATAATTAGTAGCTGGAGGCTACGGTGTTTTTTTTTTTTTTTTCCTGTGGGGTCGGTGTGGATGTGTTGGTCAGGCCCTCTGTCAGTTCCCCGGTTGGTTTTTGTTATCCCCAGAGAGGAGAAGTGGGTATTAGTATGGCAGGTGAAAACTGCGGATCTGTTTCAGAGAATTAAACAGGATCCGCATGGTAATCCCGTTCCTTTAAGAATCCTTTGCTTCATGAGCTGGGAATCCACCATGGTTCTATATACTTGTCTATGCGTGGGCACAGGAAACTGGCTAGTTCCAAGAAGTATGCCGCAGAGCTTTTCAATTAACCAGTATGTTGACAATCCTTTGCAGGTTTTCAGCGTTTCACCATAATTGTGATAACGTGTGTATGTGCCTACTGAAACCAAATATGGCTGCTACGGACATAACTATGCTGAGGCGTAGCTGACTTGGTGTTGCCTATTTTTGTCAGTGGAGACTGACAAGAAGCCATTCTTCTAAGTATCAACCCACCACCATTTTTCCATTGTTTTAAAATGCAGGGAAATTTTGCAAGTTAGCATTATAATTAGTAGCTGGAGGGTAAGGTTTTTTTTTGTGTGTGTGGTCGATGTGGATGGGGGGGTCAGGCCCTCTGTTAGTTCGCTGGTTAGTTTTTATTATCCCCAGAGAGGAGAAGTGGGCATGTGTTTGGCAGGTGAAAAGGGCGGATTCTGTTTCAGAGAATTAACGATGATCCCCATGGTCATCCCGTTCCTTTAATAATCCTTTACTTCATCAGCTGGAAATCCACCATGTTTCTATATACTCCTCTTTGCGTGGGAACAGGTAACTGGCTTGTTCCAAGAAGTATGCCGCAGAGCTTTTCAATTAACCACTACGTTGAAAATTATTTGCAGGTGTTCAGCGTTTCACCATAATTGTGATAACGTGTGTTTGTGCCTCCTGAAACCCAAGAAGGCTGCAACGGACATAACTATGCTGAGGAGTAGCTGACTTGGTGTTGCCTATTTTTGTTAGTGGAGACTGACAAGAAGCCATTCTTCTAAGTCTCATCCCACCACCATTTTTCCATTGTTTTAAAATGCAGGGAAATTTTGCAAGTTAGCATTATAATTAGTAGCTGGAGGGTACGGTTTTTTTTGTGTGTGTGGTCGATGTGGATGGGGGGGGGTCAGGCCCTCTGTCAGTTCGCTGGTTAGTTTTTATTATCCCCAGAGAGGAGAAGTGGACATGTGTTTGGCAGGTGAAAAGGGCGGATTCTGTTTCAGAGAATTAACGATGATCCCCATGGTCATCGTGTTTCTTTAATAATCCTTTACTACATCAGCTGGAAATCCACCATGGTTCTATATACTCCTGTTTGCGTGGGAACAGGTAACTGGGTTGTTCCAAGAAGTATGCCGCAGAGCTTTTCAATTAAGCAGTACGTTGAAAATTATTTGCAGGTGTCATCGTTTCACCATAATTGTGATAACGTGTGTTTGTGCCTCCTGAAACCCAAGAAGGCTGCGACGGACATAACTATGCTGAGGAGTAGCTAACTTGGTGTTGCCTATTTTTGTTAGTGGAGACTGACAAGAAGCCATTCTTCTAAGTATCATCCCACCACCATTTTTCCATTGTTTTAAAATGCAGGGAAATTTTGCAAGTTAGCATTATAATTAGTAGCTGGAGGGTACGGTTTTTTTTGTGTGTGTGGTCGATGTGGAAGGGGGGGGTCAGTCCCTCTGTCAGTTCGCTGGTTAGTTTTTATTATCCCCAGAGAGGAGAAGTGGGCATGCGTTTGGAAGGTGAAAAGGGCGGATTCTGTTTCAGAGAATTAACGATGATCCCCATGGTCATCCCGTTCCTTTACTAATCCTTTACTTCATCAGCTGGAAATCCACCATGGTTCTATATACTCCTCTTTGCGTGGGAACAGGTAACTGGCTTGTTCCAAGAAGTATGCCGCAGAGCTTTTCTATTAACCAGTACGTTGAAAATTATTTGCAGGTGTCATCGTTTCACCATAATTGTGATAACGTGTGTTTGTGCCTCCTGAAACCCAAGAAGGCTGCGACGGACATAACTATGCTGAGGAGTAGCTAACTTGGTGTTGCCTATTTTTGTTAGTGGAGACTGACAAGAAGCCATTCTTGTAAGTATCATCTCACCATCATTTTTCCATTGTTTAAAAATGCAGGAAAATTTTGCAAGGTAGCATTATAATTAGTAGCTGGAGGCTACGGTGTTGTTTTTTTTTTTTTTTTTCCTGTGGGGTCGGTGTGGATGTGTTGGTCAGGCCCTCTGTCAGTTCGCTGGTTAGTTTTTATTATCCCCAGAGAGGAGAAGTGGGCATGTGTTTGGCAGGTGAAAAGGGCGGATTCTGTTTCAGAGAATTAACGATGATCCCCATGGTCATCCCGTTCCTTTAATAATCCTTTACTTCATCAGCTGGAAATCCACCATGGTTCTATATACTCCTCATTGCGAGGGAACGGGTAACTGGCTTGTTCCAAGAAGTATGCCGCAGAGCTTTTCAATTAACCACTACGTTGAAAATTATTTGCAGGTGTTCAGCGTTTCACCATAATTGTGATAACGTGTGTTTGTGCCTCCTGAAACCCAAGAAGGCTGCGACGGACATAACTATGCTGAGGAGTAGCTGACTTGGTGTTGCCTATTTTTGTTAGTGGAGACTGACAAGAAGCCATTCTTCTAAGTCTCATCCCACCACCATTTTTCCATTGTTTTAAAATGCAGGGAAATTTTGCAAGTTAGCATTATAATTAGTAGCTGGAGGGTACGGTTTTTTTTTTTTTGTGTGGTCCATGTGGATGGTGGGGGTCAGGCCCTCTGTCAGTTCGCTGGTTAGTTATTATTATCCCCAGAGAGGAGAAGTGGGCAAGTGTTTGGCAGGTGAAAAGGGTGGATTCTGTTTCAGAGAATTAACGATGATCCCCATGGTCATCCCGTTCCTTTAATAATCCTTTACTTCATCAGCTGGAAATCCACCATGGTTCTATATACTCCTGTTTGCGTGGGAACAGGTAACTGGCTTGTTCCAAGAAGTATGCCGCAGAGCTTTTCAATTAACCACTACGTTGAAAATTATTTGCAGGTGTTCAGCGTTTCACCATAATTGTGATAACGTGTGTTTGTGCCTCCTGAAACCCAAGAAGGCTGCGACGGACCTAACTATGCTGAGGAGTAGCTGACTTGGTTTTGCCTATTTTTGTTAGTGGAGACTGACAAGAAGCCATTCTTGTAAGTATCATCTCACCATCATTTTTCCATTGTTTAAAAATGCAGGGAAATTTTGCAAGTTAGCATTATAATTAGTAGCTGGAGGCTACGGTGTTTTTTTTTTTTTTTTCCTGTGGGGTCGGTGTGGATGTGTTGGTCAGGCCCTCTGTCAGTTCCCCGGTTGGTTTTTGTTATCCCCAGAGAGGAGAAGTGGGTATTAGTATGGCAGGTGAAAACTGCGGATCTGTTTCAGAGAATTAAACAGGATCCGCATGGTAATCCCGTTCCTTTAAGAATCCTTTGCTTCATGAGCTGGGAATCCACCATGGTTCTATATACTTGTCTATGCGTGGGCACAGGAAACTGGCTAGTTCCAAGAAGTATGCCGCAGAGCTTTTCAATTAACCAGTATGTTGACAATCCTTTGCAGGTTTTCAGCGTTTCACCATAATTGTGATAACGTGTGTATGTGCCTACTGAAACCAAATATGGCTGCTACGGACATAACTATGCTGAGGCGTAGCTGACTTGGTGTTGCCTATTTTTGTCAGTGGAGACTGACAAGAAGCCATTCTTCTAAGTATCAACCCACCACCATTTTTCCATTGTTTTAAAATGCAGGGAAATTTTGCAAGTTAGCATTATAATTAGTAGCTGGAGGGTAAGGTTTTTTTTTGTGTGTGTGGTCGATGTGGATGGGGGGGTCAGGCCCTCTGTTAGTTCGCTGGTTAGTTTTTATTATCCCCAGAGAGGAGAAGTGGGCATGTGTTTGGCAGGTGAAAAGGGCGGATTCTGTTTCAGAGAATTAACGATGATCCCCATGGTCATCCCGTTCCTTTAATAATCCTTTACTTCATCAGCTGGAAATCCACCATGGTTCTATATACTCCTGTTTGCGTGGGAACAGGTAACTGGCTTGTTCCAAGAAGTATGCCGCAGAACTTTTCAATTAACCACTACTTTGAAAATTATTTGCAGGTGTTCAGCGTTTCACCATAATTGGGATAACGTGTGTTTGTGCCTCCTGAAACCCAAGAAGGCTGCAACGGACATAACTATGCTGAGGAGTAGCTGACTTGGTGTTGCCTATTTTTGTTAGTGGAGACTGACAAGAAGCCATTCTTCTAAGTCTCATCCCACCACCATTTTTCCATTGTTTTAAAATGCAGGGAAATTTTGCAAGTTAGCATTATAATTAGTAGCTGGAGGGTACGGTTTTTTTTTTGTGTGTGGTCGATGTGGATGGGGGGGGTCAGGCCCTCTGTCAGTTCGCTGGTTAGTTTTTATTATCCCCAGAGAGGAGAAGTGGACATGTGTTTGGCAGGTGAAAAGGGCGGATTCTGTTTCAGAGAATTAACGATGATCCCCATGGTCATCGTGTTTCTTTAATAATCCTTTACTACATCAGCTGGAAATCCACCATGGTTCTATATACTCCTGTTTGCGTGGGAACAGGTAACTGGGTTGTTCCAAGAAGTATGCCGCAGAGCTTTTCAATTAAGCAGTACGTTGAAAATTATTTTCAGGTGTCATCGTTTCACCATAATTGTGATAACGTGTGTTTGTGCCTCCTGAAACCCAAGAAGGCTGCGACGGACATAACTATGCTGAGGAGTAGCTAACTTGGTGTTGCCTATTTTTGTTAGTGGAGACTGACAAGAAGCCATTCTTCTAAGTATCATCCCACCACCATTTTTCCATTGTTTTAAAATGCAGGGAAATTTTGCAAGTTAGCATTATAATTAGTAGCTGGAGGGTACGGTTTTTTTTGTGTGTGTGGTCGATGTGGAAGGGGGGGGTCAGTCCCTCTGTCAGTTCGCTGGTTAGTTTTTATTATCCCCAGAGAGGAGAAGTGGGCATGCGTTTGGCAGGTGAAAAGGGCGGATTCTGTTTCAGAGAATTAACGATGATCCCCATGGTCATCCCGTTCTTTTAATAATCCTTTACTTCATCAGCTGGAAATCCACCATGGTTCTATATACTCCTCTTTGCGTGGGAACAGGTTACTGGCTTGTTCCAAGAAGTATGCCGCAGAGCTTTTCTATTAACCAGTACGTTGAAAATTATTTGCAGGTGTCATCGTTTCACCATAATTGTGATAACGTGTGTTTGTGCCTCCTGAAACCCAAGAAGGCTGCGACGGACATAACTATGCTGAGGAGTAGCTAACTTGGTGTTGCCTATTTTTGTTAGTGGAGACTGACAAGAAGCCATTCTTGTAAGTATCATCTCACCATCATTTTTCCATTGTTTAAAAATGCAGGAAAATTTTGCAAGTTAGCATTATAATTAGTAGCTGGAGGCTACGGTGTTGTTTTTTTTTTTTTTTTCCTGTGGGGTCGGTGTGGATGTGTTGGTCAGGCCCTCTGTCAGTTCGCTGGTTTGTTTTTATTATCCCCAGAGAGGAGAATTGGGTATTAGTATGGCAGGTGAAAACTGCGGATCTGTTTCAGAGAATTAAACAGGATCCGCATGGTAATCCCGTTCCTTTAAGAATCCTTTGCTTCATGAGCTGGGAATCCACCATGGTTCTATATACTCCTCTTTGCGTGGGAATAGGTAACTGGCTTCTTCCAAGAAGTATGCCTCAGAGCTTTCAATTAACCAGTATGTTGACAATCCTTTGCAGGTTTTCAGCGTTTCACCATAATTGTGATAACGTGTGTATGTGCCTACTGAAACCAAATATGGCTGCTACGGACATAACTATGCTGAGGCGTAGCTGACTTGGTGTTGCCTATTTTTGTCAGTGGAGACTGACAAGAAGCCATTCTTCTAAGTATCATCCCACCATCATTTCTCCATTGTTTAAAAATGCAGGAAAATTTTGCAAGTTAGCATTATAATTAGTAGCTGGAGGCTACGGTGTTTTTTTTTTTTTTTTCCTGTGGGGTCGGTGTGGATGTGTTGGTCAGGCCCTCTGTCAGTTCCCCGGTTGGTTTTTGTTATCCCCAGAGAGGAGAAGTGGGTATTAGTATGGCAGGTGAAAACTGCGGATCTGTTTCAGAGAATTAAACAGGATCCGCATGGTAATCCCGTTCCTTTAAGAATCCTTTGCTTCATGAGCTGGGAATCCACCATGGTTCTATATACTTGTCTATGCGTGGGCACAGGAAACTGGCTAGTTCCAAGAAGTATGCCGCAGAGCTTTTCAATTAACCAGTATGTTGACAATCCTTTGCAGGTTTTCAGCGTTTCACCATAATTGTGATAACGTGTGTATGTGCCTACTGAAACCAAATATGGCTGCTACGGACATAACTATGCTGAGGCGTAGCTGACTTGGTGTTGCCTATTTTTGTCAGTGGAGACTGACAAGAAGCCATTCTTCTAAGTATCAACCCACCACCATTTTTCCATTGTTTTAAAATGCAGGGAAATTTTGCAAGTTAGCATTATAATTAGTAGCTGGAGGGTAAGGTTTTTTTTTGTGTGTGTGGTCGATGTGGATGGGGGGGTCAGGCCCTCTGTTAGTTCGCTGGTTAGTTTTTATTATCCCCAGAGAGGAGAAGTGGGCATGTGTTTGGCAGGTGAAAAGGGCGGATTCTGTTTCAGAGAATTAACGATGATCCCCATGGTCATCCCGTTCCTTTAATAATCCTTTACTTCATCAGCTGGAAGTCCACCATGGTTCTATATACTCCTGTTTGCGTGGGAACAGGTAACTGGCTTGTTCCAAGAAGTATGCCGCAGAACTTTTCAATTAACCACTACGTTGAAAATTATTTGCAGGTGTTCAGCGTTTCACCATAATTGGGATAACGTGTGTTTGTGCCTCCTGAAACCCAAGAAGGCTGCAACGGACATAACTATGCTGAGGAGTAGCTGACTTGGTGTTGCCTATTTTTGTTAGTGGAGACTGACAAGAAGCCATTCTTCTAAGTCTCATCCCACCACCATTTTTCCATTGTTTTAAAATGCAGGGAAATTTTGCAAGTTAGCATTATAATTAGTAGCTGGAGGGTACGGTTTTTTTTTTGTGTGTGGTCGATGTGGATGGGGGGGGTCAGGCCCTCTGTCAGTTCGCTGGTTAGTTTTTATTATCCCCAGAGAGGAGAAGTGGACATGTGTTTGGCAGGTGAAAAGGGCGGATTCTGTTTCAGAGAATTAACGATGATCCCCATGGTCATCGTGTTTCTTTAATAATCCTTTACTACATCAGCTGGAAATCCACGATGGTTCTATATACTCCTGTTTGCGTGGGAACAGGTAACTGGGTTGTTCCAAGAAGTATGCCGCAGAGCTTTTCAATTAAGCAGTACGTTGAAAATTATTTGCAGGTGTCATCGTTTCACCATAATTGTGATAACGTGTGTTTGTGCCTCCTGAAACCCAAGAAGGCTGCGACGGACATAACTATGCTGAGGAGTAGCTAACTTGGTGTTGCCTATTTTTGTTAGTGGAGACTGACAAGAAGCCATTCTTCTAAGTATCATCCCACCACCATTTTTCCATTGTTTTAAAATGCAGGGAAATTTTGCAAGTTAGCATTATAATTAGTAGCTGGAGGGTACGGTTTTTTTTGTGTGTGTGGTCGATGTGGAAGGGGGGGGTCAGTCCCTCTGTCAGTTCGCTGGTTAGTTTTTATTATCCCCAGAGAGGAGAAGTGGGCATGCGTTTGGCAGGTGAAAAGGGCGGATTCTGTTTCAGAGAATTAACGATGATCCCCATGGTCATCCCGTTCCTTTACTAATCCTTTACTTCATCAGCTGGAAATCCACCATGGTTCTCTATACTCCTCTTTGCGTGGGAACAGGTAACTGGCTTGTTCCAAGAAGTATGCCGCAGAGCTTTTCTATTAACCAGTACGTTGAAAATTATTTGCAGGTGTCATCGTTTCACCATAATTGTGATAACGTGTGTTTGTGCCTCCTGAAACCCAAGAAGGCTGCGACGGACATAACTATGCTGAGGAGTAGCTAACTTGGTGTTGCCTATTTTTGTTAGTGGAGACTGACAAGAAGCCATTCTTGTAAGTATCATCTCACCATCATTTTTCCATTGTTTAAAAATGCAGGAAAATTTTGCAAGGTAGCATTATAATTAGTAGCTGGAGGCTACGGCGTTGTTTTTTTTTTTTTTTTTCCTGTGGGGTCGGTGTGGATGTGTTGGTCAGGCCCTCTGTCAGTTCGCTGGTTAGTTTTTATTATCCCCAGAGAGGAGAAGTGGGCATGTGTTTGGCAGGTGAAAAGGGCGGATTCTGTTTCAGAGAATTAACGATGATCCCCATGGTCATCCCGTTCCTTTAATAATCCTTTACTTCATCAGCTGGAAATCCACCATGGTTCTATATACTCCTCATTGCGTGGGAACGGGTAACTGGCTTGTTCCAAGAAGTATGCCGCAGAGCTTTTCAATTAACCACTACGTTGAAAATTATTTGCAGGTGTTCAGCGTTTCACCATAATTGTGATAACGTGTGTTTGTGACTCCTGAAACCCAAGAAGGCTGCGACGGACATAACTATGCTGAGGAGTAGCTGACTTGGTGTTGCCTATTTTTGTTAGTGGAGACTGACAAGAAGCCATTCTTCTAAGTCTCATCCCACCACCATTTTTCCATTGTTTTAAAATGCAGGGAAATTTTGCAAGTTAGCATTATAATTAGTAGCTGGAGGGTACGGTTTTTTTTTTTGTGTGTGTGGTCGATGTGGATGGGGGGGTCAGGCCCTCTGTCAGTTCACTGGTTAGTTTTTATTATCCCCAGAGAGGAGAATTGGCATGTGTTTGGCAGGTGAAAAGGGCGGATTCTGTTTCAGAGAATTAACGATGATCCCCACGGTCATCCCATTCCTTTAATAATCCTTTACTTCATCAGCTGGAAATCCACCATGGTTCTATATACTCCTGTTTGCGTGGGAACAGGTAACTGCCTTGTTCCAAGAAGTATGCCGCAGAGCTTTTCAATTAACCACTACGTTGAAAATTATTTGCAGGTGTTCAGCGTTTCACCATAATTGTGAGAACCTTTGTTTGTGCCTCCTGAAACCCAAGAAGGCTGCGACGGACATAAGTATGCTGAGGAGTAGCTGACTTGGTGTTGCCTATTTTTGTTAGTGGAGACTGACAAGAAGCCATTCTTCTAAGTATCATCCCACCACCATTATTCCATTGTTTTAAAATGCAGGGAAATTTTGCAAGTTAGCATTATAATTAGTAGCTGGAGGGTACGGTTTTTTTTTTTGTGTGTGGTCCATGTGGATGGTGGGGGTCAGGCCCTCTGTCAGTTCGCTGGTTAGTTATTATTATCCCCAGAGAGGAGAAGTGGGCAAGTGTTTGGCAGGTGAAAAGGGCGGATTCTGTTTCAGAGAATTAACGATGATCCCCATGGTCATCCCGTTCCTTTAATAATCCTTTACTTCATCAGCTGGAAATCCACCATGGTTCTATATACTCCTGTTTGCGTGGGAACAGGTAACTGGCTTGTTCCAAGAAGTATGCCGCAGAGCTTTTCAATTAACCACTACATTGAAAATTATTTGCAGGTGTTCAGCGTTTCACCATAATTGTGATAACGTGTGTTTGTGCCTCCTGAAACCCAAGAAGGCTGCGACGGACCTAACTATGCTGAGGAGTAGCTGACTTGGTTTTGCCTATTTTTGTTAGTGGAGACTGACAAGAAGCCATTCTTGTAAGTATCATCTCACCATCATTTTTCCATTGTTTAAAAATGCAGGGAAATTTTGCAAGTTAGCATTATAATTAGTAGGTGGAGACTACGGTGTTTTTTTTTTTTTTTTCCTGTGGGGTCGGTGTGGATGTGTTGGTCAGGCCCTCTGTCAGTTCCCCGGTTGGTTTTTGTTATCCCCAGAGAGGAGAAGTGGGTATTAGTATGGCAGGTGAAAACTGCGGATCTGTTTCAGAGAATTAAACAGGATCCGCATGGTAATCCCGTTCCTTTAAGAATCCTTTGCTTCATGAGCTGGGAATCCACCATGGTTCTATATACTTGTCTATGCGTGGGCACAGGAAACTGGCTAGTTCCAAGAAGTATGCCGCAGAGCTTTTCAATTAACCAGTATGTTGACAATCCTTTGCAGGTTTTCAGCGTTTCACCATAATTGTGATAACGTGTGTATGTGCCTACTGAAACCAAATATGGCTGCTACGGACATAACTATGCTGAGGCGTAGCTGACTTGGTGTTGCCTATTTTTGTCAGTGGAGACTGACAAGAAGCCATTCTTCTAAGTATCAACCCACCACCATTTTTCCATTGTTTTAAAATGCAGGGAAATTTTGCAAGTTAGCATTATAATTAGTAGCTGGAGGGTAAGGTTTTTTTTTGTGTGTGTGGTCGATGTGGATGGGGGGGTCAGGCCCTCTGTTAGTTCGCTGGTTAGTTTTTATTATCCCCAGAGAGGAGAAGTGGGCATGTGTTTGGCAGGTGAAAAGGGCGGATTCTGTTTCAGAGAATTAACGATGATCCCCATGGTCATCCCGTTCCTTTAATAATCCTTTACTTCATCAGCTGGAAGTCCACCATGGTTCTATATACTCCTGTTTGTGTGGGAACAGGTAACTGGCTTGTTCCAAGAAGTATGCCGCAGAACTTTTCAATTAACCACTACGTTGAAAATTATTTGCAGGTGTTCAGCGTTTCACCATAATTGGGATAACGTGTGTTTGTGCCTCCTGAAACCCAAGAAGGCTGCAACGGACATAACTATGCTGAGGAGTAGCTGACTTGGTGTTGCCTATTTTTGTTAGTGGAGACTGACAAGAAGCCATTCTTCTAAGTCTCATCCCACCACCATTTTTCCATTGTTTTAAAATGCAGGGAAATTTTGCAAGTTAGCATTATTATTAGTAGCTGGAGGGTACGGTTTTTTTTTTGTGTGTGGTCGATGTGGATGGGGGGGGTCAGGCCCTCTGTCAGTTCGCTGGTTAGTTTTTATTATCCCCAGAGAGGAGAAGTGGACATGTGTTTGGCAGGTGAAAAGGGCGGATTCTGTTTCAGAGAATTAACGATGATCCCCATGGTCATCGTGTTTCTTTAATAATCCTTTACTACATCAGCTGGAAATCCACCATGGTTCTATATACTCCTGTTTGCGTGGGAACAGGTAACTGGCTTGTTCCAAGAAGTATGCCGCAGAGCTTTTCAATTAAGCAGTACGTTGAAAATTATTTGCAGGTGTCATCGTTTCACCATAATTGTGATAACGTGTGTTTGTGCCTCCTGAAACCCAAGAAGGCTGCGACGGACATAACTATGCTGAGGAGTAGCTAACTTGGTGTTGCCTATTTTTGTTAGTGGAGACTGACAAGAAGCCATTCTTCTAAGTATCATCCCACCACCATTTTTCCATTGTTTTAAAATGCAGGGAAATTTTGCAAGTTAGCATTATAATTAGTAGCTGGAGGGTACGGTTTTTTTTTGTGTGTGTGGTCGATGTGGAAGGGGGGGGTCAGTCCCTCTGTCAGTTCGCTGGTTAGTTTTTATTATCCCCAGAGAGGAGAAGTGGGCATGCGTTTGGCAGGTGAAAAGGGCGGATTCTGTTTCAGAGAATTAACGATGATCCCCATGGTCATCCCGTTCTTTTAATAATCCTTTACTTCATCAGCTGGAAATCCACCATGGTTCTCTATACTCCTCTTTGCGTGGGAACAGGTTACTGGCTTGTTCCAAGAAGTATGCCGCAGAGCTTTTCTATTAACCAGTACGTTGAAAATTATTTGCAGGTGTCATCGTTTCACCATAATTGTGATAACGTGTGTTTGTGCCTCCTGAAACCCAAGAAGGCTGCGACGGACATAACTATGCTGAGGAGTAGCTAACTTGGTGTTGCCTATTTTTGTTAGTGGAGACTGACAAGAAGCCATTCTTGTAAGTATCATCTCACCATCATTTTTCCATTGTTTAAAAATGCAGGAAAATTTTGCAAGGTAGCACTATAATTAGTAGCTGGAGGCTACGGTGTTGTTTTTTTTTTTTTTTTTCCTGTGGGGTCGGTGTGGATGTGTTGGTCAGGCCCTCTGTCAGTTCGCTGGTTTGTTTTTATTATCCCCAGAGAGGAGAATTAGGTATTAGTATGGCAGGTGAAAACTGCGGATCTGTTTCAGAGAATTAAACAGGATCCGCATGGTAATCCCGTTCCTTTAAGAATCCTTTGCTTCATGAGCTGGGAATCCACCATGGTTCTATATACTCCTCTTTGCGTGGGAATAGGTAACTGGCTTCTTCCAAGAAGTATGCCTCAGAGCTTTCAATTAACCAGTATGTTGACAATCCTTTTCAGGTTTTCAGCGTTTCACCATAATTGTGATAACGTGTGTATGTGCCTACTGAAACCAAATATGGCTGCTACGGACATAACTATGCTGAGGCGTAGCTGACTTGGTGTTGCCTATTTTTGTCAGTGGAGACTGACAAGAAGCCATTCTTCTAAGTATCATCCCACCATCATTTCTCCATTTTTTAAAAATGCAGGGAAATTTTGCAAATTGGCATTATAATTAGTAGCTGGAGGGTACTTTTTTGTTTTGTGGGGTCGGTCAGGATGGGTGTTCAGGCCCTCTGTGAGATCGCTGGTTTGTTTTTAATATCCCCAGAGAAGAGTAGTGGGCATGTGTTTGGCAGGTGAAAAGTGGGGATTCTGTTTCAGAGAATTAAACAGGATCCCCATGGTCATCTCATTCCTTTAAGAATCCTTTGCTTCATCAGCTGAGATTCCACCATGTTTCTATATACTCCTCTATGCGTGGGCACAGGTACCTGGCTTGTTCCAAGAAGTATGCTGGAGAGTTTTCAAATTAACCAGTAGTTGAAAATTATTTGCAGGTTTTCAGCGTTTCACCATAATTTTGATAACGTTTGTATGTCCCTCCTGAAACCCAAGAAGGCTGCGACGGACATAACTATGCTGAGGAGTAGCTGACTTGGTGTTGCCTATTTTTGTTTCTGGAGACTGACAAGAAGCCATTCTTCTAAGTATGATCCCACCACCATTTTTCCATTGTTTTAAAATGCAGGGAAATTTTCCAAGTTAGCATTATAATTAGTAGCTGGAGGGTACGGTTTTTTTTTTTGTGTGGGGTCGATGTGGAAGGGGGGGTGGTCAGGCCCTCTGTCAGTTCGCTGGTTAGTTTTTATTATCCCCAGAGAGGAGAAGTGGGCATGTGTTTGGCAGGTGAAAAGGGCGGATTCTGTTTCAGAGAATTAACGATGATCCCCATGGTCATCCCGTTCCCTTAATAATCCTTTACTTCATCAGCTGGAAATCCACCATGGTTCTATATACTCTTCTTTGCGTGGGAACAGGTAACTGGCATGTTCCAAGAAGTATGCCACAGAGTTTTTCAATTAACCACTACGTTGAAAATTATTTGCAGGTGTTCAGCGTTTCACCATAATTGTGATGACGTTTGTTTTTGCCTTCTGAAACCCCAGAAGGCTGCGACGGTCATAACTATGCTGAGGAGTAGCTGACTTGGTTTTGCCTATTTTTGTTAGTGGAGACTGACAAGAAGCCATTCTTCTAAGTATCATCCCACCACCATTTTTCCATTGTTTTTAAATGCAGGGAAATTTTGCAAGTTAACATTATAATTAGTAGCTGGAGGCTACGGTTTTTTTTTTTTTGTGTGTGGTCGATGTGGATGGGGGGGGGGTCAGGCCCTCTATCAGTTCGCTGGTTAGTTTTTATTATCCCCAGAGAGGAGAAGTGGGCATGTGTTTGGCAGGTGAAAAGGGCGGATTCTGTTTCAGAGAATTAACGATGATCCCCATGGTCATCCCTTTCCTTTAGTAATCCTTTACTTCATCAGCTGGAAATCCACCATGGTTCTCAATACTCCTCTTTGCGTGGGAACAGGTAACTGCCTTGTTCCAAGAAGTATGCCGCAGAGCTTTTCAATTAACCACTACGTTGAAAATTATTTGCAGGTGTTCAGCGTTTCACCATAATTGTGAGAACCTTTGTTTGTGCCTCCTGAAACCCAAGAAGGCTGCGACGGACATAACTATGCTGAGGAGTAGCTGACTTGGTGTTGCCTATTTTTGTTAGTGGAGACTGACAAGAAGCTATTCTTCTAAGTATCCTCCCACCACCATTTTTCCATTGTTTTAAAATGCAGGGAAATTTTGCAAGTTAGCATTATAATTAGTAGCTGGAGGGTACGGTTTTTTTTTTGTGTGTGGTCGATGTGGATGGTGGGGGTCAGGCCCTCTGTCAGTTCGCTGGATATTTTTTATTATCCCCAGAGAGGAGAAGTGGGCATGTGTTTGGCAGGTGAAAAGGGCGGATTCTGTTTCAGAGAATTAACGATGATCCCCATGGTCATCCCGTTCCTTTAATAATCCTTTACTTCATCAGCTGTAAATCCACCATGGTTCTCTATACTCCTCTTTGCGTGGGAACAGGTAACTGGCTTGTTCCAAGAAGTATGCCGCAGAGCTTTTCAATTAACCACTACGTTGAAAATTATTTGCAGGTGTTCAGCGTTTCACCATAATTGTGAGAAACTTTGTTTGTGTCTCCTGAAACCCAAGAAGGCTGCGACGGACATAACTACGGTGAGGCATAGCTGACTTGGTTTTGCCTATTTTTGTTAGTGGAGACTGACAAGAATCCATTCTTGTAAGTATCATCTCACCATCATTTTTCCATTGTTTAAAAATGCAGGAAAATTTTGCAAGTTAGCATTATAATTAGTAGCTGGAGGTCACGGTGTTTTTTTTTTTTTTTTCCTGTGGGGTCGGTGTGGATGTGTTGGTCAGGCCCTCTGTCAGTTCCCCGGTTGGTTTTTATTATCCCCAGAGAGGAGAAGTGGGTATTAGTATGGCAGGTGAAAACTGCGGATCTGTTTCAGAGAATTAAACAGGATCCGCATGGTAATCCCGTTCCTTTAAGAATCCTTTGCTTCATGAGCTGGGAATCCACCATGGTTCTATATACTTGTCTATGCGTGGGCACAGGAAACTGGCTAGTTCCAAGAAGTATGCCTCAGAGCTTTTCAATTAACCAGTATGTTGACAATCCTTTGCAGGTTTTCAGCGTTTCACCATAATTGTGATAACGTGTGTATGTGCCTACTGAAACCAAATATGGCTGCTACAGACATAACTATGCTGAGGCGTAGCTGACTTGGTGTTGCCTATTTTTGTCAGTGGAGACTGACAAGAAGCCATTCTTCTAAGTATCATCCCACCATCATTTCTCCATTGTTTAAAAATGCAGGGAAATTTTGCAAGTTAGCATTATAATTAGTAGCTGGAGGGTACGGTTTTTTTTTTGTGTGTGTGGTCGATGTGGATGGGGGGGGTAAGGCCCTCTGTCAGTTCGCTCGTTAGTTTTTATTATCCCCAGAGAGGAGAAGTGGGCATGTGTTTGGCAGGTGAAAAGGGCGGATTCTGTTTCAGAGAATTAACGATGATCCCCATGGTTATCCCTTTCCTTTAATAATCCTTTACTTCATCAGCTGGAAATCCACCATGGTTCTATATACTCCTCTTTGCGTGGGAACAGGTAACTGCCTTGTTCCAAGAAGTATGCCGCACAGCTTTTCAATTAACCACTACGTTGAAATTTATTTGCAGGTGTCCAGCGTTTCACCATAATTGTGAGAACCTTTGTTTGTGCCTCCTGAAACCCTAGAAGGCTGCGACGGACATAACTATGCTGAGGAGTAGCTGACTTGGTTTTGCCTATTTTTGTTAGTGGAGACTGACAAGAAGCCATTCTTCTAAGTATCATCCCACCACCATTTTTCCATTGTTTTAAAATGCAGGGAAATTTTGCAAATTGGCATTATAATTAGTAGCTGGAGGGTACTTTTTTGTTTTGTGGGGTCGGTCAGGATGGGTGTTCAGGCCCTCTGTCAGATCGCTGGTTTGTTTTTATTATCCCCAGAGAAGAGTAGTGGGCATGTGTTTGGCAGGTGAAAAGTGGGGATTCTGTTTCAGAGAATTAAACAGGATCCCCATGGTCATCTCATTCCTTTAAGAATCCTTTGCTTCATCAGCTGAGATTCCACCATGTTTCTATATACTCCTCTATGCGTGGGCACAGGTACCTGGCTTGTTCCAAGAAGTATGCTGGAGAGTTTTCAAATTAACCAGTAGTTGAAAATTATTTGCAGGTTTTCAGCGTTTCACCATAATTTTGATAACGTTTGTATGTCCCTCCTGAAACCCAAGAAGGCTGCGACGGACATAACTATGCTGAGGAGTAGCTGACTTGGTGTTGCCTATTTTTGTTTCTGGAGACTGACAAGAAGCCATTCTTCTAAGTATGATCCCACCACCATTTTTCCATTGTTTTAAAATGCTGGGAAATTTTCCAAGTTAGCATTATAATTAGTAGCTGGAGGGTACGGTTTTTTTTGTGTGTGTGGTCGATGTGGATGGGGGGGGTGAGTCCCTCTGTCAGTTCGCTGGTTAGTTTTTATTATCCCCAGAGAGGAGAAGTGGGCATGTGTTTGGCAGGTGAAAAGGGCGGATTCTGTTTCAGAGAATTAACGATGATCCCCATGGTCATCCCGTTCCTTTAATAATCCTTTACTTCATCAGCTGGAAATCCACCATGGTTCTCTATACTCCTCTTTGCATGGGAACAGGTAACTGCCTTGTTCCAAGAAGTATGCCGCAGAGCTTTTCAATTAATCACTACATTGAAAATTATTTGCAGGTGTTCAGCGTTTCACCATAATTGTGAGAACCTTTGTTTGTGCCTCCTGAAACCCAAGAAGGCTGCGACGGACATAACTATGCTGAGGAGGAGCTGACTTGGTGTTGCCTATTTTTGTTAGTGGAGACTGACAAGAAGCCATTCTTCTAAGTATCATCCCACCACCATTTTTCAATTGTTTTAAAATGCAGGGAAATTTTGCAAGTTAGCATTATAATTAGTAGCTGGAGGGTACGGTTTTTTTTTTTTTTGTGGTCGATGTGGATGGTGGGGGTCAGGCCCTCTGTCAGTTCGCTGGATAGTTTTTATTATCCCCAGAGAGGAGAAGTGGGCATGTGTTTGGCAGGTGAAAAGGGCGGATTCTGTTTCAGAGAATTAACGATGATCCCCATGGTCATCCCGTTCCTTTAATAATCCTTTACTTCATCAGCTGGAAATCCACCATGGTTCTATATACTCCTGTTTGCGTGGGAACAGGTAACTGCCTTGTTCCAAGAAGTATGCCGCAGAGCTTTTCAATTAACCAGTACGTTGAAAATTATATGCAGGTGTTCAGCGTTTCACCATAATTGTAATAACGTGTGTTTGTGCCTCCTGAAACCCAAGAAGGCTGCGACGGACATAAACATGCTGAGGCGTAGCTGACTTGGTTTTGCCTATTTTTGTTAGTGGAGACTGACAAGAATCCATTCTTGTAAGTATCATCTCACCATCATTTTTCCATTGTTTAAAAATGCAGGGAAATTTTGCAAGTTAGCATTATAATTAGTAGCTGGAGGGTACGGTTTTTTTTTTTTTGTGTGTGGTCGATGTGGATGGGGGGGTCAGGCCCTCTGTCAGTTCGCTGGTTAGTTTTTATTATCCCCAGAGAGGAGAAGTGGGCATGTGTTTGGCAGGTGAAAAGGGCGGATTCTGTTTCAGAGAATAAACGATGATCCCCAAGGTCATCCCGTTCCTTTAATAATCCTTTACTTCATCAGCTGGAAATCCACCATGGTTCTATATACTCCTCTTTGCGTGGGAACAGGTAACTGCCTTGTTCCAAGAAGTATGCCGCAGAGCTTTTCAATTAACCACTACGTTGAAAATTATTTGCAGGTGTTCAGCGTTTCACCATAATTGTGATAACGTGTGTTTGTGCCTCCTGAAACCCAAGAAGACTGCGACGGACACAACTATGCTGAGGAGTAGCTGACTTAGTGTTGCCTATTTTTGTTAGTGGAGACTGACAAGAAGCCATTCTTCTAAGTATGATCCCACCACCATTTTTCCATTGTTTTAAAATGCAGAGAAATTTTGCAAGTTAGCATTATAATTAGTAGCTGGAGGGTACGGTTTTTTTTTTGTGTGTGGTCGATGTGGATGGGGGGGTCAGGCCCTCTGTCAGTTCGCTGGTTAGTTTTTATTATCCCCAGAGAGGAGAAGTGGGCATGTGTTTGGCAGGTGAAAAGGGCGGATTCTGTTTCAGAGAATTAACGATAATCCCCATGGTCATCCCGTTCCGTTAATAATCCTTTACTTCATCAGCTGGAAATCCACCATGGTTCTATATACTCCTCTTTGCGTGAGAACAGGTAACTGGCTTGTTCCAAGAAGTATGCCGCAGAGCTTTTCAATTAACCACTACGTTGAAAATTATTTGCAGGTGTTCAGCGTTTCACCATAATTGTGCCTCCTGAAACCCAAGAAGGCTGCGACGGACATAAATATGCTGACGCGTAGCTGACTTGGTTTTGCCTATTTTTGTTAGTGGAGACTGACAAGAATCCATTCTTGTAAGTATCATCTCACCATCATTTTTCCATTGTTTAAAAATGCAGGAAAATTTTGCAAGTTAGCATTATAATTAGTAGCTGGAGGCTACGGTGTTTTTTTTTTTTTTTTTTTCCTGTGGGGTTGGGGTGGATGTGTTGGTCAGGCCCTCTGTCAGTTCCCCGGTTGGTTTTTGTTATCCCCAGAGAGGAGAAGTGGGTATTAGTATGGCAGGTGAAAACTGCGGATCTGTTTCAGAGAATTAAACAGGATCCGCATGGTAATCCCGTTCCTTTAAGAATCCTTTGCTTCATGAGCTGGGAATCCACCATGGTTCTATATACTTGTCTATGCGTGGGCACAGGAAACTGGCTAGTTCCAAGAAGTATGCCTCAGAGCTTTTCAATTAACCAGTATGTTGACAATCCTTTGCAGGTTTTCAGCGTTTCACCATAATTGTGATAACGTGTGTATGTGCCTACTGAAAGCAAATATGGCTGCTACGGACATAACTATGCTGAGGCGTAGCTGACTTGGTGTTGCCTATTTTTGTCAGTGGAGACTGACAAGAAGCCATTCTTCTAAGTATCATCCCACCATCATTTCTCCATTGTTTAAAAATGCAGGGAAATTTTGCAAATTGGCATTATAATTAGTAGCTGGAGGGTAATTTTTTGTTTTGTGGGGTCAGTCAGGATGGGTGTTCAGGCCCTCTGTCAGATCGCTGGTTTGTTTTTATTATCCCCAGAGAAGAGTAGTGGGCATGTGTTTGGCAGGTGAAAAGTGCTGATTCTGTTTCAGAGAATTAAACAGGATCCGCATGGTCATCTCATTCCTTTAAGAATCCTTTGCTTCATCAGCTGGGATTCCACCATGTTTCTATATACTCCTCTATGCGTGGGCACAGTTACCTGGCTTGTTCCAAGAATTATGCTGGAGAGTTTTCAAATTAACCAGTACGTTGAAAATTATTTGCAGGTTTTCAGCTTTTCACCATAATTTTGATAACGTTTGTATGTCCCTCCTGAAACCCAAGAAGGCAGCGACGGACATAACTATGCTGAGGAGTAGCTGACTTGGTGTTGCCTATTTTTGTTAGTGGAGACTGACAAGAAGCCATTCTTCTAAGTATCATCCCCCCCTATTTTTCCATTGTTTTAAAATGCAGGGAAATTTTGCAAGTTAGCATTATAATTAGTAGCTGGAGGGTACGGTTTTTTCTTTCTGTGTGGTCGATGTGGATGGTGGGGGTCAGGCCCTCTGTCAGTTAGCTGGTTAGTTTTTATTATCCCCAGAGAGGTGAAGTGGGCATGTGTTTGGCAGGTAAAAAGGGCGGATTCTGTTTCAGAGAATTAACGATGATCCCCATGGTCATCCCTTTCCTTTAATAATCCTTTACTTCATCAGCTGGAAATCCACCATGGTTCTCTATACTCCTCTTTGCGTGGGAACAGGTAACTGCCTTGTTCCAAGAAGTATGCCGCAGAGCTTTTCAATTAACCACTACGTTGAAAATTATTTGCAGGTGTTCAGCGTTTCACCATAATTTTGAGAACCTTTGTTTGTGCCTCCTGAAACCCAAGAAGGCTGCGACGGACATAACTATGCTGAGGAGTAGCTGACTTGGTGTTGCCTATTTTTGTTAGTGGAGACTGACAAGAAGCCATTCTTGTAAGTATCATCTCACCATCATTTTTCCATTGTTTAAAAATGCAGGAAAATTTTGCAAGGTAGCATTATAATTAGTAGCTGGAGGCTACGGTGTTGTTTTTTTTTTTTTTTTTCCTGTGGGGTCGGTGTGGATGTGTTGGTCAGGCCCTCTGTCAGTTCGCTGGTTAGTTTTTATTATCCCCAGAGAGGAGAAGTGGGCATGTGTTTGGCAGGTGAAAAGGGCGGATTCTGTTTCAGAGAATTAACGATGATCCCCATGGTCATCCCGTTCCTTTAATAATCCTTTACTTCATCAGCTGGAAATCCACCATGGTTCTATATACTCCTCATTGCGTGGGAACGGGTAACTGGCTTGTTCCAAGAAGTATGCCGCAGAGCTTTTCAATTAACCACTACGTTGAAAATTATTTGCAGGTGTTCAGCGTTTCACCATAATTGTGATAACGTGTGTTTGTGCCTCCTGAAACCCAAGAAGGCTGCGACGGACATAACTATGCTGAGGAGTAGCTGACTTGGTGTTGCCTATTTTTGTTAGTGGAGACTGACAAGAAGCCATTCTTCTAAGTCTCATCCCACCACCATTTTTCCATTGTTTTAAAATGCAGGGAAATTTTGCAAGTTAGCATTATAATTAGTAGCTGGAGGGTACGGTTTTTTTTTTTGTGTGTGTGGTCGATGTGGATGGGGGGGTCAGGCCCTCTGTCAGTTCGCTGGTTAGTTATTATTATCCCCAGAGAGGAGAAGTGGGCATGCGTTTGGCAGGTGAAAAGGGCGGATTCTGTTTCAGAGAATTAACGATGATCCCCATGGTCATCCCGTTCCTTTACTAATCCTTTACTTCATCAGCTGGAAATCCACCATGGTTCTCTATACTCCTCTTTGCGTGGGAACAGGTAACTGGCTTGTTCCAAGAAGTGTGCCGCAGAGCTTTTCTATTAACCAGTACGTTGAAAATTATTTGCAGGTGTCATCGTTTCACCATAATTGTGATAACGTGTGTTTGTGCCTCCTGAAACCCAAGAAGGCTGCGACGGACATAACTATGCTGAGGAGTAGCTAACTTGGTGTTGCCTATTTTTGTTAGTGGAGACTGACAAGAAGCCATTCTTGTAAGTATCATCTCACCATCATTTTTCCATTGTTTAAAAATGCAGGAAAATTTTGCAAGGTAGCATTATAATTAGTAGCTGGAGGCTACGGTGTTGTTTTTTTTTTTTTTTTTCCTGTGGGGTCGGTGTGGATGTGTTGGTCAGGCCCTCTGTCAGTTCGCTGGTTAGTTTTTATTATCCCCAGAGAGGAGAAGTGGGCATGTGTTTGGCAGGTGAAAAGGGCGGATTCTGTTTCAGAGAATTAACGATGATCCCCATGGTCATCCCGTTCCTTTAATAATCCTTTACTTCATCAGCTGGAAATCCACCATGGTTCTATATACTCCTCATTGCGTGGGAACGGGTAACTGGCTTGTTCCAAGATGTATGCCGCAGAGCTTTTCAATTAACCACTACGTTGAAAATTATTTGCAGGTGTTCAGCGTTTCACCATAATTGTGATAACGTGTGTTTGTGACTCCTGAAACCCAAGAAGGCTGCGACGGACATAACTATGCTGAGGAGTAGCTGACTTGGTGTTGCCTATTTTTGTTAGTGGAGACTGACAAGAAGCCATTCTTCTAAGTCTCATCCCACCACCATTTTTCCATTGTTTTAAAATGCAGGGAAATTTTGCAAGTTAGCATTATAATTAGTAGCTGGAGGGTACGGTTTTTTTTTTTGTGTGTGTGGTCGATGTGGATGGGGGGGTCAGGCCCTCTGTCAGTTCACTGGTTAGTTTTTATTATCCCCAGAGAGGAGAATTGGCATGTGTTTGGCAGGTGAAAAGGGCGGATTCTGTTTCAGAGAATTAACGATGATCCCCACGGTCATCCCATTCCTTTAATAATCCTTTACTTCATCAGCTGGAAATCCACCATGGTTCTATATACTCCTGTTTGCATGGGAACAGGTAACTGCCTTGTTCCAAGAAGTATGCCGCAGAGCTTTTCAATTAACCACTACGTTGAAAATTATTTGCAGGTGTTCAGCGTTTCACCATAATTGTGAGAACCTTTGTTTGTGCCTCCTGAAACCCAAGAAGGCTGCGACGGACATAAGTATGCTGAGGAGTAGCTGACTTGGTGTTGCCTATTTTTGTTAGTGGAGACTGACAAGAAGCCATTCTTCTAAGTATCATCCCACCACCATTTTTCCATTGTTTTAAAATGCAGGGAAATTTTGCAAGTTAGCATTATAATTAGTAGCTGGAGGGTACGGTTTTTTTTTTTGTGTGTGGTCCATGTGGATGGTGGGGGTCAGGCCCTCTGTCAGTTCGCTGGTTAGTTATTATGATCCCCAGAGAGGAGAAGTGGGCAAGTGTTTGGCAGGTGAAAAGGGCGGATTCTGTTTCAGAGAATTAACGATGATCCCCATGGTCATCCCGTTCCTTTAATAATCCTTTACTTCATCAGCTGGAAATCCACCATGGTTCTATATACTCCTGTTTGCGTGGGAACAGGTAACTGGCTTGTTCCAAGAAGTATGCCGCAGAGCTTTTCAATTAACCACTACGTTGAAAATTATTTGCAGGTGTTCAGCGTTTCACCATAATTGTGATAACGTGTGTTTGTGCCTCCTGAAACCCAAGAAGGCTGCGACGGACCTAACTATGCTGAGGAGTAGCTGACTTGGTTTTGCCTATTTTTGTTAGTGGAGACTGACAAGAAGCCATTCTTGTAAGTATCATCTCACCATCATTTTTCCATTGTTTAAAAATGCAGGGAAATTTTGCAAGTTAGCATTATAATTAGTAGGTGGAGACTACGGTGTTTTTTTTTTTTTTTTCCTGTGGGGTCGGTGTGGATGTGTTGGTCAGGCCCTCTGTCAGTTCCCCGGTTGGTTTTTGTTATCCCCAGAGAGGAGAAGTGGGTATTAGTATGGCAGGTGAAAACTGCGGATCTGTTTCAGAGAATTAAACAGGATCCGCATGGTAATCCCGTTCCTTTAAGAATCCTTTGCTTCATGAGCTGGGAATCCACCATGGTTCTATATACTTGTCTATGCGTGGGCACAGGAAACTGGCTAGTTCCAAGAAGTATGCCGCAGAGCTTTTCAATTAACCAGTATGTTGACAATCCTTTGCAGGTTTTCAGCGTTTCACCATAATTGTGATAACGTGTGTATGTGCCTACTGAAACCAAATATGGCTGCTACGGACATAACTATGCTGAGGCGTAGCTGACTTGGTGTTGCCTATTTTTGTCAGTGGAGACTGACAAGAAGCCATTCTTCTAAGTATCAACCCACCACCATTTTTCCATTGTTTTAAAATGCAGGGAAATTTTGCAAGTTAGCATTATAATTAGTAGCTGGAGGGTAAGGTTTTTTTTTGTGTGTGTGGTCGATGTGGATGGGGGGGTCAGGCCCTCTGTTAGTTCGCTGGTTAGTTTTTATTATCCCCAGAGAGGAGAAGTGGGCATGTGTTTGGCAGGTGAAAAGGGCGGATTCTGTTTCAGAGAATTAACGATGATCCCCATGGTCATCCCGTTCCTTTAATAATCCTTTACTTCATCAGCTGGAAGTCCACCATGGTTCTATATACTCCTGTTTGCGTGGGAACAGGTAACTGGCTTGTTCCAAGAAGTATGCCGCAGAACTTTTCAATTAACCACTACGTTGAAAATTATTTGCAGGTGTTCAGCGTTTCACCATAATTGGGATAACGTGTGTTTGTGCCTCCTGAAACCCAAGAAGGCTGCAACGGACATAACTATGCTGAGGAGTAGCTGACTTGGTGTTGCCTATTTTTGTTAGTGGAGACTGACAAGAAGCCATTCTTCTAAGTCTCATCCCACCACCATTTTTCCATTGTTTTAAAATGCAGGGAAATTTTGCAAGTTAGCATTATTATTAGTAGCTGGAGGGTACGGTTTTTTTTTTGTGTGTGGTCGATGTGGATGGGGGGGGTCAGGCCCTCTGTCAGTTCGCTGGTTAGTTTTTATTATCCCCAGAGAGGAGAAGTGGACATGTGTTTGGCAGGTGAAAAGGGCGGATTCTGTTTCAGAGAATTAACGATGATCCCCATGGTCATCGTGTTTCTTTAATAATCCTTTACTACATCAGCTGGAAATCCACCATGGTTCTATATACTCCTGTTTGCGTGGGAACAGGTAACTGGCTTGTTCCAAGAAGTATGCCGCAGAGCTTTTCAATTAAGCAGTACGTTGAAAATTATTTGCAGGTGTCATCGTTTCACCATAATTGTGATAACGTGTGTTTGTGCCTCCTGAAACCCAAGAAGGCTGCGACGGACATAACTATGCTGAGGAGTAGCTAACTTGGTGTTGCCTATTTTTGTTAGTGGAGACTGACAAGAAGCCATTCTTCTAAGTATCATCCCACCACCATTTTTCCATTGTTTTAAAATGCAGGGAAATTTTGCAAGTTAGCATTATAATTAGTAGCTGGAGGGTACGGTTTTTTTTTGTGTGTGTGGTCGATGTGGAAGGGGGGGGTCAGTCCCTCTGTCAGTTCGCTGGTTAGTTTTTATTATCCCCAGAGAGGAGAAGTGGGCATGCGTTTGGCAGGTGAAAAGGGCGGATTCTGTTTCAGAGAATTAACGATGATCCCCATGGTCATCCCGTTCTTTTAATAATCCTTTACTTCATCAGCTGGAAATCCACCATGGTTCTCTATACTCCTCTTTGCGTGGGAACAGGTTACTGGCTTGTTCCAAGAAGTATGCCGCAGAGCTTTTCTATTAACCAGTACGTTGAAAATTATTTGCAGGTGTCATCGTTTCACCATAATTGTGATAACGTGTGTTTGTGCCTCCTGAAACCCAAGAAGGCTGCGACGGACATAACTATGCTGAGGAGTAGCTAACTTGGTGTTGCCTATTTTTGTTAGTGGAGACTGACAAGAAGCCATTCTTGTAAGTATCATCTCACCATCATTTTTCCATTGTTTAAAAATGCAGGAAAATTTTGCAAGGTAGCACTATAATTAGTAGCTGGAGGCTACGGTGTTGTTTTTTTTTTTTTTTTTCCTGTGGGGTCGGTGTGGATGTGTTGGTCAGGCCCTCTGTCAGTTCGCTGGTTTGTTTTTATTATCCCCAGAGAGGAGAATTAGGTATTAGTATGGCAGGTGAAAACTGCGGATCTGTTTCAGAGAATTAAACAGGATCCGCATGGTAATCCCGTTCCTTTAAGAATCCTTTGCTTCATGAGCTGGGAATCCACCATGGTTCTATATACTCCTCTTTGCGTGGGAATAGGTAACTGGCTTCTTCCAAGAAGTATGCCTCAGAGCTTTCAATTAACCAGTATGTTGACAATCCTTTGCAGGTTTTCAGCGTTTCACCATAATTGTGATAACGTGTCATGTGCCTACTGAAACCAAATATGGCTGCTACGGACATAACTATGCTGAGGCGTAGCTGACTTTGTGTTGCCTATTTTTGTCAGTGGAGACTGACAAGAAGCCATTCTTCTAAGTATCATCCCACCATCATTTCTCCATTTTTTAAAAATGCAGGGAAATTTTCCAAATTGGCATTATAATTAGTAGCTGGAGGGTACTTTTTTGTTTTGTGGGGTCGGTCAGGATGGGTGTTCAGGCCCTCTGTGAGATCGCTGGTTTGTTTTTAATATCCCCAGAGAAGAGTAGTGGTGATGTGTTTGGCAGGTGAAAAGTGGGGATTCTGTTTCAGAGAATTAAACAGGATCCCCATGGTCATCTCATTCCTTTAAGAATCCTTTGCTTCATCAGCTGAGATTCCACCATGTTTCTATATACTCCTCTATGCGTGGGCACAGGTACCTGGCTTGTTCCAAGAAGTATGCTGGAGAGTTTTCAAATTAACCAGTAGTTGAAAATTATTTGCAGGTTTTCAGCGTTTCACCATAATTTTGATAACGTTTGTATGTCCCTCCTGAAACCCAAGAAGGCTGCGACGGACATAACTATGCTGAGGAGTAGCTGACTTGGTGTTGCCTATTTTTGTTTCTGGAGACTGACAAGAAGCCATTCTTCTAAGTATGATCCCACCACCATTTTTCCATTGTTTTAAAATGCAGGGAAATTTTCCAAGTTAGCATTATAATTAGTAGCTGGAGGGTACGGTTTTTTTTTTTGTGTGGGGTCGATGTGGAAGGGGGGGTGGTCAGGCCCTCTGTCAGTTCGCTGGTTAGTTTTTATTATCCCCAGAGAGGAGAAGTGGGCATGTGTTTGGCAGGTGAAAAGGGCGGATTCTGTTTCAGAGAATTAACGATGATCCCCATGGTCATCCCGTTCCCTTAATAATCCTTTACTTCATCAGCTGGAAATCCACCATGGTTCTATATACTCTTCTTTGCGTGGGAACAGGTAACTGGCATGTTCCAAGAAGTATGCCACAGAGTTTTTCAATTAACCACTACGTTGAAAATTATTTGCAGGTGTTCAGCGTTTCACCATAATTGTGATGACGTTTGTTTTTGCCTTCTGAAACCCCAGAAGGCTGCGACGGTCATAACTATGCTGAGGAGTAGCTGACTTGGTTTTGCCTATTTTTGTTAGTGGAGACTGACAAGAAGCCATTCTTCTAAGTATCATCCCACCACCATTTTTCCATTGTTTTTAAATGCAGGGAAATTTTGCAAGTTAACATTATAATTAGTAGCTGGAGGCTACGGTTTTTTTTTTTTTGTGTGTGGTCGATGTGGATGGGGGGGGGGGTCAGGCCCTCTATCAGTTCGCTGGTTAGTTTTTATTATCCCCAGAGAGGAGAAGTGGGCATGTGTTTGGCAGGTGAAAAGGGCGGATTCTGTTTCAGAGAATTAACGATGATCCCCATGGTCATCCCTTTCCTTTAGTAATCCTTTACTTCATCAGCTGGAAATCCACCATGGTTCTCAATACTCCTCTTTGCGTGGGAACAGGTAACTGCCTTGTTCCAAGAAGTATGCCGCAGAGCTTTTCAATTAACCACTACGTTGAAAATTATTTGCAGGTGTTCAGCGTTTCACCATAATTGTGAGAACCTTTGTTTGTGCCTCCTGAAACCCAAGAAGGCTGCGACGGACATAACTATGCTGAGGAGTAGCTGACTTGGTGTTGCCTATTTTTGTTAGTGGAGACTGACAAGAAGCTATTCTTCTAAGTATCCTCCCACCACCATTTTTCCATTGTTTTAAAATGCAGGGAAATTTTGCAAGTTAGCATTATAATTAGTAGCTGGAGGGTACGGTTTTTTTTTTGTGTGTGGTCGATGTGGATGGTGGGGGTCAGGCCCTCTGTCAGTTCGCTGGATATTTTTTATTATCCCCAGAGAGGAGAAGTGGGCATGTGTTTGGCAGGTGAAAAGGGCGGATTCTGTTTCAGAGAATTAACGATGATCCCCATGGTCATCCCGTTCCTTTAATAATCCTTTACTTCATCAGCTGGAAATCCACCATGGTTCTCTATACTCCTCTTTGCGTGGGAACAGGTAACTGGCTTGTTCCAAGAAGTATGCCGCAGAGCTTTTCAATTAACCACTACGTTGAAAATTATTTGCAGGTGTTCAGCGTTTCACCATAATTGTGAGAAACTTTGTTTGTGTCTCCTGAAACCCAAGAAGGCTGCGACGGACATAACTACGGTGAGGCATAGCTGACTTGGTTTTGCCTATTTTTGTTAGTGGAGACTGACAAGAATCCATTCTTGTAAGTATCATCTCACCATCATTTTTCCATTGTTTAAAAATGCAGGAAAATTTTGCAAGTTAGCATTATAATTAGTAGCTGGAGGCTACGGTGTTTTTTTTTGTTTTTTTCCTGTGGGGTCGGTGTGGATGTGTTGGTCAGGCCCTCTGTCAGTTCCCCGGTTGGTTTTTATTATCCCCAGAGAGGAGAAGTGGGTATTAGTATGGCAGGTGAAAACTGCGGATCTGTTTCAGAGAATTAAACAGGATCCGCATGGTAATCCCGTTCCTTTAAGAATCCTTTGCTTCATGAGCTGGGAATCCACCATGGTTCTATATACTTGTCTATGCGTGGGCACAGGAAACTGGCTAGTTCCAAGAAGTATGCCTCAGAGCTTTTCAATTAACCAGTATGTTGACAATCCTTTGCAGGTTTTCAGCGTTTCACCATAATTGTGATAACGTGTGTATGTGCCTACTGAAACCAAATATGGCTGCTACGGACATAACTATGCTGAGGCGTAGCTGACTTGGTGTTGCCTATTTTTGTCAGTGGAGACTGACAAGAAGCCATTCTTCTAAGTATCATCCCACCATCATTTCTCCATTGTTTAAAAATGCAGGGAAATTTTGCAAGTTAGCATTATAATTAGTAGCTGGAGGGTACGGTTTTTTTTTTGTGTGTGTGGTCGATGTGGATGGGGGGGGTAAGGCCCTCTGTCAGTTCGCTCGTTAGTTTTTATTATCCCCAGAGAGGAGAAGTGGGCATGTGTTTGGCAGGTGAAAAGGGCGGATTCTGTTTCAGAGAATTAACGATGATCCCCATGGTTATCCCTTTCCTTTAATAATCCTTTACTTCATCAGCTGGAAATCCACCATGGTTCTATATACTCCTCTTTGCGTGGGAACAGGTAACTGCCTTGTTCCAAGAAGTATGCCGCACAGCTTTTCAATTAACCACTACGTTGAAATTTATTTGCAGGTGTCCAGCGTTTCACCATAATTGTGAGAACCTTTGTTTGTGCCTCCTGAAACCCTAGAAGGCTGCGACGGACATAACTATGCTGAGGAGTAGCTGACTTGGTTTTGCCTATTTTTGTTAGTGGAGACTGACAAGAAGCCATTCTTCTAAGTATCATCCCACCAACATTTTTCCATTGTTTTAAAATGCAGGGAAATTTTGCAAATTGGCATTATAATTAGTAGCTGGAGGGTACTTTTTTGTTTTGTGGGGTCGGTCAGGATGGGTGTTCAGGCCCTCTGTCAGATCGCTGGTTTGTTTTTATTATCCCCAGAGAAGAGTAGTGGGCATGTGTTTGGCAGGTGAAAAGTGGGGATTCTGTTTCAGAGAATTAAACAGGATCCCCATGGTCATCTCATTCCTTTAAGAATCCTTTGCTTCATCAGCTGAGATTCCACCATGTTTCTATATACTCCTCTATGCGTGGGCACAGGTACCTGGCTTGTTCCAAGAAGTATGCTGGAGAGTTTTCAAATTAACCAGTAGTTGAAAATTATTTGCAGGTTTTCAGCGTTTCACCATAATTTTGATAAAGTTTGTATGTCCCTCCTGAAACCCAAGAAGGCTGCGACGGACATAACTATGCTGAGGAGTAGCTGACTTGGTGTTGCCTATTTTTGTTTCTGGAGACTGACAAGAAGCCATTCTTCTAAGTATGATCCCACCACCATTTTTCCATTGTTTTAAAATGCTGGGAAATTTTCCAAGTTAGCATTATAATTAGTAGCTGGAGGGTACGGTTTTTTTTGTGTGTGTGGTCGATGTGGATGGGGGGGGGTCAGTCCCTCTGTCAGTTCGCTGGTTAGTTTTTATTATCCCCAGAGAGGAGAAGTGGGCATGTGTTTGGCAGGTGAAAAGGGCGGATTCTGTTTCAGAGAATTAACGATGATCCCCATGGTCATCCCGTTCCTTTAATAATCCTTTACTTCCTCAGCTGGAAATCCACCATGGTTCTCTATACTCCTCTTTGCATGGGAACAGGTAACTGCCTTGTTCCAAGAAGTATGCCGCAGAGCTTTTCAATTAATCACTACATTGAAAATTATTTGCAGGTGTTCAGCGTTTCACCATAATTGTGAGAACCTTTGTTTGTGCCTCCTGAAACCCAAGAAGGCTGCGACGGACATAACTATGCTGAGGAGGAGCTGACTTGGTGTTGCCTATTTTTGTTAGTGGAGACTGACAAGAAGCCATTCTTCTAAGTATCATCCCACCACCATTTTTCAATTGTTTTAAAATGCAGGGAAATTTTGCAAGTTAGCATTATAATTAGTAGCTGGAGGGTACGGTTTTTTTTTTTTTTGTGGTCGATGTGGATGGTGGGGGTCAGGCCCTCTGTCAGTTCGCTGGATAGTTTTTATTATCCCCAGAGAGGAGAAGTGGGCATGTGTTTGGCAGGTGAAAAGGGCGGATTCTGTTTCAGAGAATTAACGATGATCCCCATGGTCATCCCGTTCCTTTAATAATCCTTTACTTCATCAGCTGGAAATCCACCATGGTTCTATATACTCCTGTTTGCGTGGGAACAGGTAACTGCCTTGTTCGAAGAAGTATGCCGCAGAGCTTTTCAATTAACCACTACGTTGAAAATTATTTGCAGGTGTTCAGCGTTTCACCATAATTGTGATAACGTGTGTTTGTGCCTCCTGAAACCCAAGAAGACTGCGACGGACACAACTATGCTGAGGAGTAGCTGACTTGGTGTTGCCTATTTTTGTTAGTGGAGACTGACAAGAAGCCATTCTTCTAAGTATGATCCCACCACCATTTTTCCATTGTTTTAAAATGCAGAGAAATTTTGCAAGTTAGCATTATAATTAGTAGCTGGAGGGTACGGTTTTTTTTTTTTGTGTGGTCGATGTGGATGGGGGGGTCAGGCCCTCTGTCAGTTCGCTGGTTAGTTTTTATTATCCCCAGAGAGGAGAAGTGGGCATGTGTTTGGCAGGTGAAAAGGGCGGATTCTGTTTCAGAGAATTAACGATAATCCCCATGGTCATCCCGTTCCGTTAATAATCCTTTACTTCATCAGCTGGAAATCCACCATGGTTCTATATACTCCTCTTTGCGTGAGAACAGGTAACTGGCTTGTTCCAAGAAGTATGCCGCAGAGCTTTTCAATTAACCACTACGTTGAAAATTATTTGCAGGTGTTCAGCGTTTCACCATAATTGTGCCTCCTGAAACCCAAGAAGGCTGCGACGGACATAAATATGCTGACGCGTAGCTGACTTGGTTTTGCCTATTTTTGTTAGTGGAGACTGACAAGAATCCATTCTTGTAAGTATCATCTCACCATCATTTTTCCATTGTTTAAAAATGCAGGAAAATTTTGCAAGTTAGCATTATAATTAGTAGCTGGAGGCTACGGTGTTTTTTTTTTTTTTTTTTTCCTGTGGGGTTGGGGTGGATGTGTTGGTCAGGCCCTCTGTCAGTTCCCCGGTTGGTTTTTGTTATCCCCAGAGAGGAGAAGTGGGTATTAGTATGGCAGGTGAAAACTGCGGATCTGTTTCAGAGAATTAAACAGGATCCGCATGGTAATCCCGTTCCTTTAAGAATCCTTTGCTTCATGAGCTGGGAATCCACCATGGTTCTATATACTTGTCTATGCGTGGGCACAGGAAACTGGCTAGTTCCAAGAAGTATGCCTCAGAGCTTTTCAATTAACCAGTATGTTGACAATCCTTTGCAGGTTTTCAGCGTTTCACCATAATTGTGATAACGTGTGTATGTGCCTACTGAAAGCAAATATGGCTGCTACGGACATAACTATGCTGAGGCGTAGCTGACTTGGTGTTGCCTATTTTTGTCAGTGGAGACTGACAAGAAGCCATTCTTCTAAGTATCATCCCACCATCATTTCTCCATTGTTTAAAAATGCAGGGAAATTTTGCAAATTGGCATTATAATTAGTAGCTGGAGGGTAATTTTTTGTTTTGTGGGGTCAGTCAGGATGGGTGTTCAGGCCCTCTGTCAGATCGCTGGTTTGTTTTTATTATCCCCAGAGAAGAGTAGTGGGCATGTGTTTGGCAGGTGAAAAGTGCGGATTCTGTTTCAGAGAATTAAACAGGATCCGCATGGTCATCTCATTCCTTTAAGAATCCTTTGCTTCATCAGCTGGGATTCCACCATGTTTCTATATACTCCTCTATGCGTGGGCACAGTTACCTGGCTTGTTCCAAGAATTATGCTGGAGAGTTTTCAAATTAACCAGTACGTTGAAAATTATTTGCAGGTTTTCAGCGTTTCACCATAATTTTGATAACGTTTGTATGTCCCTCCTGAAACCCAAGAAGGCAGCGACGGACATAACTATGCTGAGGAGTAGCTTACTTGGTGTTGTCTATTTTTGTTAGTGGAGACTGACAAGAAGCCATTCTTCTAAGTATCATCCCCCCCTATTTTTCCATTGTTTTAAAATGCAGGGAAATTTTGCAAGTTAGCATTATAATTAGTAGCTGGAGGGTACGGTTTTTTCTTTCTGTGTGGTCGATGTGGATGGTGGGGGTCAGGCCCTCTGTCAGTTCGCTGGTTAGTTTTTATTATCCCCAGAGAGGTGAAGTGGGCATGTGTTTGGCAGGTAAAAAGGGCGGATTCTGCTTCAGAGAATTAACGATGATCCCCATGGTCATCCCTTTCCTTTAATAATCCTTTACTTCATCAGCTGGAAATCCACCATGGTTCTCTATACTCCTCTTTGCGTGGGAACAGGTAACTGCCTTGTTCCAAGAAATATGCCGCAGAGCTTTTCAATTAACCACTACGTTGAAAATTATTTGCAGGTGTTCAGCGTTTCACCATAATTTTGAGAACCTTTGTTTGTGCCTCCTGAAACCCAAGAAGGCTGCGACGGACATAACTATGCTGAGGAGTAGCTGACTTGGTGTTGCCTATTTTTGTTAGTGGAGACTGACAAGAAGCCATTCTTGTAAGTATCATCTCACCATCATTTTTCCATTGTTTAAAAATGCAGGAAAATTTTGCAAGGTAGCATTATAATTAGTAGCTGGAGGCTACGGTGTTGTTTTTTTTTTTTTTTTTCCTGTGGGGTCGGTGTGGATGTGTTGGTCAGGCCCTCTGTCAGTTCGCTGGTTAGTTTTTATTATCCCCAGAGAGGAGAAGTGGGCATGTGTTTGGCAGGTGAAAAGGGCGGATTCTGTTTCAGAGAATTAACGATGATCCCCATGGTCATCCCGTTCCTTTAATAATCCTTTACTTCATCAGCTGGAAATCCACCATGGTTCTATATACTCCTCATTGCGTGGGAACGGGTAACTGGCTTGTTCCAAGAAGTATGCCGCAGAGCTTTTCAATTAACCACTACGTTGAAAATTATTTGCAGGTGTTCAGCGTTTCACCATAATTGTGATAACGTGTGTTTGTGCCTCCTGAAACCCAAGAAGGCTGCGACGGACATAACTATGCTGAGGAGTAGCTGACTTGGTGTTGCCTATTTTTGTTAGTGGAGACTGACAAGAAGCCATTCTTCTAAGTCTCATCCCACCACCATTTTTCCATTGTTTTAAAATGCAGGGAAATTTTGCAAGTTAGCATTATAATTAGTAGCTGGAGGGTACGGTTTTTTTTTTTGTGTGTGTGGTCGATGTGGATGGGGGGGTCAGGCCCTCTGTCAGTTCACTGGTTAGTTTTTATTATCCCCAGAGAGGAGAATTGGCATGTGTTTGGCAGGTGAAAAGGGCGGATTCTGTTTCAGAGAATTAACGATGATCCCCATTGTCATCCCATTCCTTTAATAATCCTTTACTTCATCAGCTGGAAATCCACCTTGGTTCTATATACTCCTGTTTGCGTGGGAACAGGTAACTGCCTTGTTCCAAGAAGTATGCCGGAGAGCTTTTCAATTAACCACTACGTTGAAAATTATTTGCAGGTGTTCAGCGTTTCACCATAATTGTGAGAACCTTTGTTTGTGCCTCCTGAAACCCAAGAAGGCTGCGACGGACATAAGTATGCTGAGGAGTAGCTGACTTGGTGTTGCCTATTTTTGTTAGTGGAGACTGACAAGAAGCCATTCTTCTAAGTATCATCCCACCACCATTTTTCCATTGTTTTAAAATGCAGGGAAATTTTGCAAGTTAGCATTATAATTAGTAGCTGGAGGGTACGGTTTTTTTTTTTTTGTGTGGTCCATGTGGATGGTGGGGGTCAGGCCCTCTGTCAGTTCGCTGGTTAGTTATTATTATCCCCAGAGAGGAGAAGTGGGCAAGTGTTTGGCAGGTGAAAAGGGCGGATTCTGTTTCAGAGAATTAACGATGATCCCCATGGTCATCCCGTTCCTTTAATAATCCTTTACTTCATCAGCTGGAAATCCACCATGGTTCTATATACTCCTGTTTGCGTGGGAACAGGTAACTGGCTTGTTCCAAGAAGTATGCCGCAGAGCTTTTCAATTAACCACTACGTTGAAAATTATTTGCAGGTGTTCAGCGTTTCACCATAATTGTGATAACGTGTGTTTGTGCCTCCTGAAACCCAAGAAGGCTGCGACGGACCTAACTATGCTGAGGAGTAGCTGACTTGGTTTTGCCTATTTTTGTTAGTGGAGACTGACAAGAAGCCATTCTTGTAAGTATCATCTCACCATCATTTTTCCATTGTTTAAAAATGCAGGGAAATTTTGCAAGTTAGCATTATTATTAGTAGGTGGAGGCTACGGTGTTTTTTTTTTTTTTTTCCTGTGGGGTCGGTGTGGATGTGTTGGTCAGGCCCTCTGTCAGTTCCCCGGTTGGTTTTTGTTATCCCCAGAGAGGAGAAGTGGGTATTAGTATGGCAGGTGAAAACTGCGGATCTGTTTCAGAGAATTAAACAGGATCCGCATGGTAATCCCGTTCCTTTAAGAATCCTTTGCTTCATGAGCTGGGAATCCACCATGGTTCTATATACTTGTCTATGCGTGGGCACAGGAAACTGGCTAGTTCCAAGAAGTATGCCGCAGAGCTTTTCAATTAACCAGTATGTTGACAATCCTTTGCAGGTTTTCAGCGTTTCACCATAATTGTGATAACGTGTGTATGTGCCTACTGAAACCAAATATGGCTGCTACGGACATAACTATGCTGAGGCGTAGCTGACTTGGTGTTGCCTATTTTTGTCAGTGGAGACAGACAAGAAGCCATTCTTCTAAGTATCAACCCACCACCATTTTTCCATTGTTTTAAAATGCAGGGAAATTTTGCAAGTTAGCATTATAATTAGTAGCTGGAGGGTAAGGTTTTTTTTTGTGTGTGTGGTCGATGTGGATGGGGGGGTCAGGCCCTCTGTTAGTTCGCTGGTTAGTTTTTATTATCCCCAGAGAGGAGAAGTGGGCATGTGTTTGGCAGGTGAAAAGGGCGGATTCTGTTTCAGAGAATTAACGATGATCCCCATGGTCATCCCGTTCCTTTAATAATCCTTTACTTCATCAGCTGGAAGTCCACCATGGTTCTATATACTCCTGTTTGCGTGGGAACAGGTAACTGGCTTGTTCCAAGAAGTATGCCGCAGAACTTTTCAATTAACCACTACGTTGAAAATTATTTGCAGGTGTTCAGCGTTTCACCATAATTGGGATAACGTGTGTTTGTGCCTCCTGAAACCCAAGAAGGCTGCAACGGACATAACTATGCTGAGGAGTAGCTGACTTGGTGTTGCCTATTTTTGTTAGTGGAGACTGACAAGAAGCCATTCTTCTAAGTCTCATCCCACCACCATTTTTCCATTGTTTTAAAATGCAGGGAAATTTTGCAAGTTAGCATTATAATTAGTAGCTGGAGGGTACGGTTTTTTTTTTGTGTGTGGTCGATGTGGATGGGGGGGGTCAGGCCCTCTGTCAGTTCGCTGGTTAGTTTTTATTATCCCCAGAGAGGAGAAGTGGACATGTGTTTGGCAGGTGAAAAGGGCGGATTCTGTTTCAGAGAATTAACGATGATCCCCATGGTCATCGTGTTTCTTTAATAATCCTTTACTACATCAGCTGGAAATCCACCACGGTTCTATATACTCCTGTTTGCGTGGGAACAGGTAACTGGCTTGTTCCAAGAAGTATGCCGCAGAGCTTTTCAATTAAGCAGTACGTTGAAAATTATTTGCAGGTGTCATCGTTTCACCATAATTGTGATAACGTGTGTTTGTGCCTCCTGAAACCCAAGAAGGCTGCGACGGACATAACTATGCTGAGGAGTAGCTAACTTGGTGTTGCCTATTTTTGTTAGTGGAGACTGACAAGAAGCCATTCTTCTAAGTATCATCCCACCACCATTTTTCCATTGTTTTAAAATGCAGGGAAATTTTGCAAGTTAGCATTATAATTAGTAGCTGGAGGGTACGGTTTTTTTTGTGTGTGTGGTCGATGTGGAAGGGGGGGGTCAGTCCCTCTGTCAGTTCGCTGGTTAGTTTTTATTATCCCCAGAGAGGAGAAGTGGGCATGCATTTGGCAGGTGAAAAGGGCGGATTCTGTTTCAGAGAATTAACGATGATCCCCATGGTCATCCCGTTCTTTTAATAATCCTTTACTTCATCAGCTGGAAATCCACCATGGTTCTATATACTCCTCTTTGCGTGGGAACAGGTTACTGGCTTGTTCCAAGAAGTATGCCGCAGAGCTTTTCTATTAACCAGTACGTTGAAAATTATTTGCAGGTGTCATCGTTTCACCATAATTGTGATAACGTGTGTTTGTGCCTCCTGAAACCCAAGAAGGCTGCGACGGACATAACTATGCTGAGGAGTAGCTAACTTGGTGTTGCCTATTTTTGTTAGTGGAGACTCACAAGAAGCCATTCTTGTAAGTATCATCTCACCATCATTTTTCCATTGTTTAAAAATGCAGGAAAATTTTGCAAGGTAGCATTATAATTAGTAGCTGGAGGCTACGGTGTTGTTTTTTTTTTTTTTTTTTTCCTGTGGGGTCGGTGTGGATGTGTTGGTCAGGCCCTCTGTCAGTTCGCTGGTTTGTTTTTATTATCCCCAGAGAGGAGAATTGGGTATTAGTATGGCAGGTGAAAACTGCGGATCTGTTTCAGAGAATTAAACAGGATCCGCATGGTAATCCCGTTCCTTTAAGAATCCTTTGCTTCATGAGCTGGGAATCCACCATGGTTCTATATACTCCTCTTTGCGTGGGAATAGGTAACTGGCTTCTTCCAAGAAGTATGCCTCAGAGCTTTCAATTAACCAGTATGTTGACAATCCTTTGCAGGTTTTCAGCGTTTCACCATAATTGTGATAACGTGTGTATGTGCCTACAGAAACCAAATATGGCTGCTACGGACATAACTATGCTCAGGCGTAGCTGACTTGGTGTTGCCTATTTTTGTCAGTGGAGACTGACAAGAAGCCATTCTTCTAAGTATCATCCCACCATCATTTCTCCATTTTTTAAAAATGCAGGGAAATTTTGCAAATTGGCATTATAATTAGTATCTGGAGGGTACTTTTTTGTTTTGTGGGGTCGGTCAGGATGGGTGTTCAGGCCCTCTGTGAGATCGCTGGTTTGTTTTTAATATCCCCAGAGAAGAGTAGTGGGCATGTGTTTGGCAGGTGAAAAGTGGGGATTCTGTTTCAGAGAATTAAACAGGATCCCCATGGTCATCTCATTCCTTTAAGAATCCTTTGCTTCATCAGCTGAGATTCCACCATGTTTCTATATACTCCTCTATGCGTGGGCACAGGTACCTGGCTTGTTCCAAGAAGTATGCTGGAGAGTTTTCAAATTAACCAGTAGTTGAAAATTATTTGCAGGTTTTCAGCGTTTCACCATAATTTTGATAACGTTTGTATGTCCCTCCTGAAACCCAAGAAGGCTGCGACGGACATAACTATGCTGAGGAGTAGCTGACTTGGTGTTGCCTATTTTTGTTTCTGGAGACTGACAAGAAGCCATTCTTCTAAGTATGATCCCACCACCATTTTTCCATTGTTTTAAAATGCAGGGAAATTTTCCAAGTTAGCATTATAATTAGTAGCTGGAGGGTACGGTTTTTTTTTTTGTGTGGGGTCGATGTGGAAGGGGGGGTGGTCAGGCCCTCTGTCAGTTCGCTGGTTAGTTTTTATTATCCCCAGAGAGGAGAAGTGGGCATGTGTTTGGCAGGTGAAAAGGGCGGATTCTGTTTCAGAGAATTAACGATGATCCCCATGGTCATCCCGTTCCCTTAATAATCCTTTACTTCATCAGCTGGAAATCCACCATGGTTCTATATACTCTTCTTTGCGTGGGAACAGGTAACTGGCATGTTCCAAGAAGTATGCCACAGAGTTTTTCAATTAACCACTACGTTGGAAATTATTTGCAGGTGTTCAGCGTTTCACCATAATTGTGATGACGTTTGTTTTTGCCTTCTGAAACCCCAGAAGGCTGCGACGGTCATAACTATGCTGAGGAGTAGCTGACTTGGTTTTGCCTATTTTTGTTAGTGGAGACTGACAAGAAGCCATTCTTCTAAGTATCATCCCACGACCATTTTTCCATTGTTTTTAAATGCAGGGAAATTTTGCAAGTTAACATTATAATTAGTAGCTGGAGGCTACAGTTTTTTTTTTTTGTGTGTGGTCGATGTGGATGGGGGGGGGGGTCAGGCCCTCTATCAGTTTGCTGGTTAGTTTTTATTATCCCCAGAGAGCAGAAGTGGGCATGTGTTTGGCAGGTGAAAAGGGCGGATTCTGTTTCAGAGAATTAACGATGATCCCCATGGTCATCCCTTTCCTTTAGTAATCCTTTACTTCATCAGCTGGAAATCCACCATGGTTCTCAATACTCCTCTTTGCGTGGGAACAGGTAACTGCCTTGTTCCAAGAAGTATGCCGCAGAGCTTTTCAATTAACCACTACGTTGAAAATTATTTGCAGGTGTTCAGCGTTTCACCATAATTGTGAGAACCTTTGTTTGTGCCTCCTGAAACCCAAGAAGGCTGCGACGGACATAACTATGCTGAGGAGTAGCTGACTTGGTGTTGCCTATTTTTGTTAGTGGAGACTGACAAGAAGCTATTCTTCTAAGTATCATCCCACCACCATTTTTCCATTGTTTTAAAATGCAGGGAAATTTTGCAAGTTAGCATTATAATTAGTAGCTGGAGGGTACGGTTTTTTTTTTGTGTGTGGTCGATGTGGATGGTGGGGGTCAGGCCCTCTGTCAGTTCGCTGGATATTTTTTATTATCCCCAGAGAGGAGAAGTGGGCATGTGTTTGGCAGGTGAAAAGGGCGGATTCTGTTTCAGAGAATTAACGATGATCCCCATGGTCATCCCGTTCCTTTAATAATCCTTTACTTCATCAGCTGGAAATCCACCATGGTTCTCTATACTCCTCTTTGCGTGGGAACAGGTAACTGGCTTGTTCCAAGAAGTATGCCGCAGAGCTTTTCAATTAACCACTACGTTGAAAATTATTTGCAGGTGTTCAGCGTTTCACCATAATTGTGAGAAACTTTGTTTGTGTCTCCTGAAACCCAAGAAGGCTGCGACGGACATAACTACGGTGAGGCATAGCTGACTTGGTTTTGCCTATTTTTGTTAGTGGAGACTGACAAGAATCCATTCTTGTAAGTATCATCTCACCATCATTTTTCCATTGTTTAAAAATGCAGGAAAATTTTGCAAGTTAGCATTATAATTAGTAGCTGGAGGCTACGGTGTTTTTTTTTGTTTTTTTCCTGTGGGGTCGGTGTGGATGTGTTGGTCAGGCCCTCTGTCAGTTCCCCGGTTGGTTTTTATTATCCCCAGAGAGGAGAAGTGGGTATTAGTATGGCAGGTGAAAACTGCGGATCTGTTTCAGAGAATTAAACAGGATCCGCATGGTAATCCCGTTCCTTTAAGAATCCTTTGCTTCATGAGCTGGGAATCCACCATGGTTCTATATACTTGTCTATGCGTGGGCACAGGAAACTGGCTAGTTCCAAGAAGTATGCCTCAGAGCTTTTCAATTAACCAGTATGTTGACAATCCTTTGCAGGTTTTCAGCGTTTCACCATAATTGTGATAACGTGTGTATGTGCCTACTGAAACCAAATATGGCTGCTACGGACATAACTATGCTGAGGCGTAGCTGACTTGGTGTTGCCTATTTTTGTCAGTGGAGACTGACAAGAAGCCATTCTTCTAAGTATCATCCCACCATCATTTCTCCATTGTTTAAAAATGCAGGGAAATTTTGCAAGTTAGCATTATAATTAGTAGCTGGAGGGTACGGTTTTTTTTTTGTGTGTGTGGTCGATGTGGATGGGGGGGGTAAGGCCCTCTGTCAGTTCGCTCGTTAGTTTTTATTATCCCCAGAGAGGAGAAGTGGGCATGTGTTTGGCAGGTGAAAAGGGCGGATTCTGTTTCAGAGAATTAACGATGATCCCCATGGTTATCCCTTTCCTTTAATAATCCTTTACTTCATCAGCTGGAAATCCACCATGGTTCTATATACTCCTCTTTGCGTGGGAACAGGTAACTGCCTTGTTCCAAGAAGTATGCCGCACAGCTTTTCAATTAACCACTACGTTGAAATTTATTTGCAGGTGTCCAGCGTTTCACCATAATTGTGAGAACCTTTGTTTGTGCCTCCTGAAACCCTAGAAGGCTGCGACGGACATAACTATGCTGAGGAGTAGCTGACTTGGTTTTGCCTATTTTTGTTAGTGGAGACTGACAAGAAGCCATTCTTCTAAGTATCATCCCACCACCATTTTTCCATTGTTTTAAAATGCAGGGAAATTTTGCAAATTGGCATTATAATTAGTAGCTGGAGGGTACTTTTTTGTTTTGTGGGGTCGGTCAGGATGGGTGTTCAGGCCCTCTGTCAGATCGCTGGTTTGTTTTTATTATCCCCAGAGAAGAGTAGTGGGCATGTGTTTGGCAGGTGAAAAGTGGGGATTCTGTTTCAGAGAATTAAACAGGATCCCCATGGTCATCTCATTCCTTTAAGAATCCTTTGCTTCATCAGCTGAGATTCCACCATGTTTCTATATACTCCTCTATGCGTGGGCACAGGTACCTGGCTTGTTCCAAGAAGTATGCTGGAGAGTTTTCAAATTAACCAGTAGTTGAAAATTATTTGCAGGTTTTCAGCGTTTCACCATAATTTTGATAACGTTTGTATGTCCCTCCTGAAACCCAAGAAGGCTGCGACGGACATAACTATGCTGAGGAGTAGCTGACTTGGTGTTGCCTATTTTTGTTTCTGGAGACTGACAAGAAGCCATTCTTCTAAGTATGATCCCACCACCATTTTTCCATTGTTTTAAAATGCTGGGAAATTTTCCAAGTTAGCATTATAATTAGTAGCTGGAGGGTACGGTTTTTTTTGTGTGTGTGGTCGATGTGGATGGGGGGGGTCAGTCCCTCTGTCAGTTCGCTGGTTAGTTTTTATTATCCCCAGAGAGGAGAAGTGGGCATGTGTTTGGCAGGTGAAAAGGGCGGATTCTGTTTCAGAGAATTAACGATGATCCCCATGGTCATCCCGTTCCTTTAATAATCCTTTACTTCATCAGCTGGAAATCCACCATGGTTCTCTATACTCCTCTTTGCATGGGAACAGGTAACTGCCTTGTTCCAAGAAGTATGCCGCAGAGCTTTTCAATTAATCACTACGTTGAAAATTATTTGCAGGTGTTCAGCGTTTCACCATAATTGTGAGAACCTTTGTTTGTGCCTCCTGAAACCCAAGAAGGCTGCGACGGAGATAAATATGCTGAGGCGTAGCTGACTTGGTTTTGCCTATTTTTGTTAGTGGAGACTGACAAGAATCCATTCTTGTAAGTATCATCTCACCATCATTTTTCCATTGTTTAAAAATGCAGGGAAATTTTGCAAGTTAGCATTATAATTAGTAGCTGGAGGGTACGGTTTTTTTTTTTTTTGTGTGTGGTCGATGTGGATGGGGGGGTCAGGCCCTCTGTCAGTTCGCTGGTTAGTTTTTATTATCCCCAGAGAGGAGAAGTGGGCATGTGTTTGGCAGGTGAAAAGGGCGGATTCTGTTTCAGAGAATAAACGATGATCCCCAAGGTCATCCCGCTCCTTTAATAATCCTTTACTTCATCAGCTGGAAAGCCACCATGGTTCTATATACTCCTCTTTGCGTGGGAACAGGTAACTGGCTTGTTCGAAGAAGTATGCCGCAGAGCTTTTCAATTAACCACTACGTTGAAAATTATTTGCAGGTGTTCAGCGTTTCACCATAATTGTGATAACGTGTGTTTGTGCCTCCTGAAACCCAAGAAGACTGCGACGGACACAACTATGCTGAGGAGTAGCTGACTTGGTGTTGCCTATTTTTGTTAGTGGAGACTGACAAGAAGCCATTCTTCTAAGTATGATCCCACCACCATTTTTCCATTGTTTTAAAATGCAGGGAAATTTTGCAAGTTAGCATTATAATTAGTAGCTGGAGGGTACGGTTTTTTTTTTTTGTGTGGTCGATGTGGATGGGGGGGTCAGGCCCTCTGTCAGTTCGCTGGTTAGTTTTTATTATCCCCAGAGAGGAGAAGTGGGCATGTGTTTGGCAGGTGAAAAGGGCGGATTCTGTTTCAGAGAATTAACGATAATCCCCATGGTCATCCCGTTCCGTTAATAATCCTTTACTTCATCAGCTGGAAATCCACCATGGTTCTATATACTCCTCTTTGCGTGAGAACAGGTAACTGGCTTGTTCCAAGAAGTATGCCGCAGAGCTTTTCAATTAACCACTACGTTGAAAATTATTTGCAGGTGTTCAGCGTTTCACCATAATTGTGCCTCCTGAAACCCAAGAAGGCTGCGACGGACATAAATATGCTGACGCGTAGCTGACTTGGTTTTGCCTATTTTTGTTAGTGGAGACTGACAAGAATCCATTCTTGTAAGTATCATCTCACCATCATTTTTCCATTGTTTAAAAATGCAGGAAAATTTTGCAAGTTAGCATTATAATTAGTAGCTGGAGGCTACGGTGTTTTTTTTTTTTTTTTTTCCTGTGGGGTTGGGGTGGATGTGTTGGTCAGGCCCTCTGTCAGTTCCCCGGTTGGTTTTTGTTATCCCCAGAGAGGAGAAGTGGGTATTAGTATGGCAGGTGAAAACTGCGGATCTGTTTCAGAGAATTAAACAGGATCCGCATGGTAATCCCGTTCCTTTAAGAATCCTTTGCTTCATGAGCTGGGAATCCACCATGGTTCTATATACTTGTCTATGCGTGGGCACAGGAAACTGGCTAGTTCCAAGAAGTATGCCTCAGAGCTTTTCAATTAACCAGTATGTTGACAATCCTTTGCAGGTTTTCAGCGTTTCACCATAATTGTGATAACGTGTGTATGTGCCTACTGAAACCAAATATGGCTGCTACGGACATAACTATGCTGAGGCGTAGCTGACATGGTGTTGCCTATTTTTGTCAGTGGAGACTGACAAGAAGCCATTCTTCTAAGTATCATCCCACCATCATTTCTCCATTGTTTAAAAATGCAGGGAAATTTTGCAAATTGGCATTATAATTAGTAGCTGGAGGGTAATTTTTTGTTTTGTGGGGTCAGTCAGGATGGGTGTTCAGGCCCTCTGTCAGATCGCTGGTTTGTTTTTATTATCCCCAGAGAAGAGTAGTGGGCATGTGTTTGGCAGGTGAAAAGTGCGGATTCTGTTTCAGAGAATTAAACAGGATCCGCATGGTCATCTCATTCCTTTAAGAATCCTTTGCTTCATCAGCTGGGATTCCACCATGTTTCTATATACTCCTCTATGCGTGGGCACAGGTACCTGGCTTGTTCCAAGAATTATGCTGGAGAGTTTTCAAATTAACCAGTACGTTGAAAATTATTTGCAGGTTTTCAGCGTTTCACCATAATTTTGATAACGTTTGTATGTCCCTCCTGAAACCCAAGAAGGCAGCGACGGACATAACTATGCTGAGGAGTAGCTGACTTGGTGTTGCCTATTTTTGTTAGTGGAGACTGACAAGAAGCCATTCTTCTAAGTATCATCCCCCCCTATTTTTCCATTGTTTTAAAATGCAGGGAAATTTTGCAAGTTAGCATTATAATTAGTAGCTGGAGGGTACGGTTTTTTCTTTCTGTGTGGTCGATGTGGATGGTGGGGGTCAGGCCCTCTGTCAGTTAGCTGGTTAGTTTTTATTATCCCCAGAGAGGTGAAGTGGGCATGTGTTTGGCAGGTAAAAAGGGCGGATTCTGTTTCAGAGAATTAACGATGATCCCCATGGTCATCCCTTTCCTTTAATAATCCTTTACTTCATCAGCTGGAAATCCACCATGGTTCTCTATACTCCTCTTTGCGTGGGAACAGGTAACTGCCTTGTTCCAAGAAGTATGCCGCAGAGCTTTTCAATTAACCACTACGTTCAAAATTATTTGCAGGTGTTCAGCGTTTCACCATAATTTTGAGAACCTTTGTTTGTGCCTCCTGAAACCCAAGAAGGCTGCGACGGACATAACTATGTTGAGGAGTAGCTGACTTGGTGTTGCCTATTTTTGTTAGTGGAGACTGACAAGAAGCCATTATTCTAAGTATCATCCCACCACCATTTTTCCATTGTTTTAAAATGCAGGGAAATTTTGCAAGTTAGCATTATAATTAGTAGCTGGAGGGTATGTTTTTTTTTTTGTGTGGTCGATGTGGATGGGGGGGGTCAGGCCCTCTGTCAGTTCGCTGGTTAGTTTTTATTATCCCCAGAGAGGAGAAGTGGGCATGTGTTTGGCAGGTGAAAAGGGCGGATTCTGTTTCAGAGAATTAACGATGATCCCCATGGTCATCCCGTTCCTTTAATAATCCTTTACTTCATCAGCTGGATATCCACCATGGTTCTCTATACTCCTCTTTCCGTGGGAACAGGTAACTGCCTTGTTCCAAGAAGTATGCCGCAGAGCTTTTCAATTAACCAGTACGTTGAAAATTATTTGCAGGTGTTCAGCGTATCACCATAATTGTGAGAACCTTTGTTTGTGCCTCCTGAAACCCAAGAAGGCTGCGACGGACATAACTATACTGAGGAGTAGCTGACTTGGTGTTGCCTATTTTTGTTAGTGGAGACTGACAAGAAGCCATTCTTCTAAGTATCATCCCACCACCATTTTTCCATTGTTTTAAAATGCAGGGAAATTTTGCAAGTTAGCATTATAATTAGTAGCTGGAGGCTACGGTGTTTTTTTTTTTTTTTTTTTTTCCTGTGGGGTTGGTGTGGATGTGTTGGTCAGGCCCTCTGTCAGTTCCCCGGTTGGTTTTTATTATCCCCAGAGAGGAGAAGTGGGTATTAGTATGGCAGGTGAAAACTGCGGATCTGTTTCAGAGAATTAAACAGGATCCGCATGGTAATCCCGTTCCTTTAAGAATCCTTTGCTTCATGAGCTGGGAATCCACCATGGTTCTATATACTAGTCTATGCGTGGGCACAGGAAACTGGCTAGTTCAAAGAAGTATGCCTCAGAGCTTTTCAATGAACCAGTATGTTGACAATCCTTTGCAGGTTTTCAGCGTTTCACCATAATTGTGATAACGTGTGTATGTGCCTACTGAAACCAAATATGGCTGCTACGGACATAACTATGCTGAGGAGTAGCTGACTTGGTGTTGCCTATTTTTCTTAGTGGAGACAGACAAGAAGCCATTCTTCTAAGTATGATCCCACCACCATTTTTCCATTGTTTTAAAGTGCAGGGAAATTTTGCAAGTTAGCATTATAATTAGTAGCTGGAGGGTACGGTTTTTTTTGTGTGTGTGGTCGATGTGGATGGGGTGGGGTCAGGCCCTCTGTCAGTTCGCTGGTTAGTTTTTATTATCCCCAGAGAGGAGAAGTGGGCATGTGTTTGGCAGGTGAAAAGGGCGGATTCTGTTTCAGAGAATTAACGATGATCCCCATGGTCATCCCCTTCCCTTAATAATCCTTTACTTTATCAGCTGGAAATCCACCATGGTTCTCTATACTCCTCTTTGCGTGGGAACAGGTAACTGCCTTGTTCCAAGAAGTATGCCGCAGAGCTTTTCAATTAACCACTACGTTGAAAATTATTTGCAGGTGTTCAGCGTTTCACCATAATTGTGATAACGTGTGTTTGTGCCTCCTGAAACCCAAGAAGGCTGCGACGGACATAACTATGCTGAGGAGTAGCTGACTTGGTGTTGCCTATTTTTGTTAGTGGAGACTGACAAGAAGCCATTCTTCTAAGTATCATCCCACCATCATTTTTTCATTGTTTTAAAATGCAGGGAAATTTTGCAAGTTAGCATTATAATTAGTAGCTGGAGGGTACGGTTTTTTTTTTGTGTGTGGTCGATGTTGATGGTGGGGGTCAGGCCCTCTGTCAGTTCGCTGGTTAGTTTTTATTATCCCCAGAGAGGAGAAGTGGGCATGTGTTTGGCAGGTGAAAAGGGCGGACTGTTTCAGAGAATTAACGATGATCCCCATGGTCATCCCATTCCTTTAATAATCCTTTACTTCATCAGCTGGAAATCCACCATGATTCTCTATACTACTCTTTGCGTGGGAACAGGTAACTGGCTTGTTCCAGGAAGTATGCCGCAGAGCTTTTCAATTAACCACTACGTTGAAAATTATTTTCAGGTGTTCAGCGTTTCACCATAATTGTGAGAAACTTTGTTTGTGCCTCCTGAAACCCAAGAAGGCTGTGACGGACATAAATATGCTGTGGAGTAGCTGACTTGGTGTTGCCTATTTTTGTTAGTGGAGACTGACAAGAAGCCACTCTTCTAAGTATGATCCCACCACCATTTTTCCATTGTTTTAAAATGCAGGGAAATTTTGCAAGTTAGCATTATAATTAGTAGATGGAGGGTACGGTTTTTTTTTTATGTGTGTGGTCGATGTGGATGGGGGGGTCAGGCCCTCTGTCAGTTCGCTGGTTAGTTTTTATTATCCCCAGAGAGGAGAAGTGGGCATGTGTTTGGCAGGTGAAAAGGGCGGATTCTGTTTCAGAGAATTAACGATGATTCTCATGGTCATCCCATTCCTTTAATAATACTTTGCTTCAACAGCTTGAAATCCACCATGGTTCTATATACTCCTCTTTGCGTGGGAACAGGTAACTGGCTTGTTCCAAGAAGTATGCCGCAGAGCTTTTCAATTAACCACTACGTTGAAAATTATTTGCAGGTGTTCAGCGTTTCACCATAATTGTGAGAACCTTTGTTTGTGCCTCCTGAAACCCAAGAAGGCTGCTACGGACATAACTATGCTGAGGAGTAGCTGACTTGGTGTTGTCTATTTTTTTTAGTGGAGACTGACAAGAAGCCATTCTTCTAAGTATCATCCCACCACCATTTTTCCATTGTTTTAAAATGCAGGGAAATTTTGCAAGTTAGCATTATAATTAGTAGCTGGAGGGTACGGTTTTTTTTTTTGTGTGGTCGATGTGGATGGTCGGGGTCAGGCCCTCTGTCAGTTCGCTGGTTAGTTTTTATTATCCCCAGAGACGAGAAGTAGGCATGTGTTTAGCAGGTGAAAAGGGCGGATTCTGTTTCAGAGAATTAACGATGATCCCCATGGTCATCCCGTTCCTTTAATAATCCTTTACTTCATCAGCTGGAAATCCACCATGGTTCTCTATACTCCTCTTTGCGTGGGAACAGGTAACTGGCTTGTTCCAAGAAGTATGCCGCAGAGCTTTTCAAATAACCATTACGTTCAAAATTATTTGAAGGTGTTCAGCGTTTCACCATAATTGTGATAACCTTTGTTTGTGCCTCCAGAAACCCAAGAAGGCTGCGACGGACATAACTATGCTGAGGCGTAGATGAATTGGTTTTGCCTATTTTTGTTAGTGGAGACTGACAAGAAGCCATTCTTCCAAGTATCATCCCACCACCATTTTTCCACTGTTGTAAAATGCAGGGAAATTTTGCAAGTTAGCATTATAATTAGTAGCTGGAGGGTACGGTTTTTTTTTTTTGTGTGTGTGGTCGATGTGGATGGGGCGGGGTCAGTCCCTCTGTCAGTTCGCTGGTTAGTTTTTATTATCCCCAGAGAGGAGAAGTGGGCATGTGTTTGGCAGGTGAAAAGGGCGGATTCTGTTTCAGAGAATTAACGATGATCCCCATGGTCATCCCGTTCCTTTAATAATCCTTTACTTCATCAGCTGGAAATCCACCATGGTTCTATATACTCCTGTTTGCGTGGGAACAGGTAACTGGCTTGTTCCAAGAAGTATGCCGCAGAACTTTTCAATTAACCACTACGTTGAAAATTATTTGCAGGTGTTCAGCGTTTCACCATAATTGTGAGAAACTTTGTTTGTGCCTCCTGAAACCCAAGAAGGCTGCGACGGACATAACTATGCTGAGGAGTAGCTGACTTGGTGTTGCCTATTTTTGTTAGTGGAGACAGACAAGAAGGCATTCTTCCAAGTATCATCCCACCATCATTTTTCCATTGTTTTAAAATGCAGGGAAATTTTGCAAGTTAGCATTATAATTAGTAGCTGTAGGCTACGGTGTTTTTTTTTTTGTGTGGTCGATGTGGATGTTGGGGGTCAGGCCCTCTGTCACTTCGCTGGTTAGTTTTTATTATCCCCAGAGAGGAGAAGTGGGCATGTGTTTGGCAGGTGAAAAGGGCGGATTCTGTTTCAGAGAATTAACGATGATCCCCATGGTCATCCCTTTCCTTTAATAATCCTTTACTTCATCAGCTGGAAATCCACCATGGTTCTCTATACTCCTCTTTGCGTGGGAACAGGTAACTGCCTTGTTCCAAGAAGTATGCCGCAGAGCTTTTCAATTAACCACTACGTTGAAAATTATTTGCAGGTGTTCAGCGTTTCACCATAATTGTGATAACCTTTGTTTGTGCCTCCAGAAACCCAAGAAGGCTGCGACGGACATAACTATGCTGAGGCGTAGATGACTTGGTTTTGCCTATTTTTGTTAGTGGAGACTGACAAGAAGCCATTCTTGTAAGTATCATCTCACCATCATTTTTCCATTGTTTAAAAATGCAGGAAAATTTTGCAAGTTAGCATTATAATTAGTATCTGGTGGCTACGGTGTTTTGTTTTTTTTTTTTCCTGTGGGATCGGTGTGGATGTGTTGGTCAGGCCCTCTGTCAGTTCCCCGGTTGGTTTTTGTTATCCCCAGAGAGGAGAAGTGGTTATTAGTATGGCAGGTGAAAACTGCCGATCTGTTTCAGAGAATTAAACAGGATCCGTATGGTAATCCCGTTCCTTTAAGAATCCTTTGCTTCATGAGCTGGGAATCCACCATGGTTCTATATACTTGTCTATGCGTGGGCACAGGAAACTGGCTAGTTCCAAGAAGTATGCCTCAGAGCTTTTCAATTAACCAGTATGTTGACAATCCTTTGCAGGTTTTCAGCGTTTCACCATAATTGTGATAACGTGTGTATGTGCCTACTGAAACCAAATATGGCTGCTACGGACATAACTATGCTGAGGCGTAGCTGACTTGGTGTTGCCTATTTTTGTCAGTGGAGACTGACAAGAAGCCATTCTTCTAAGTATCATCCCACCATCATTTCTCCATTGTTTAAAAATGCAGGGAAATTTTGCAAATTGGCATTATAATTAGTAGCTGGAGGGTACTTTTTTGTTTTGTGGGGTCGGTCAGGATGGGTGTTCAGGCCCTCTGTCAGATCGCTGGTTTGCTTTTATTATCCCCAGAGAAGAGTAGTGGGCATGTGTTTGGCAGGTGAAAAGTGCGGATTCTGTTTCAGAGAATTAAACAGGATCCGCATGGTCATCTCATTCCTTTAAGAATCCTTTGCTTCATCAGCTGGGATTCCACCATGTTTCTATATACTCCTCTATGCGTGGGCACAGGTACCTGGCTTGTTCCAAGAATTATGCTGGAGAGTTTTCAAATTAACCAGTACGTTGAAAATTATTTGCAGGTGTTCAGCGTTTCACCATAATTTTGATAACGTTTGTATGTCCCTCCTGAAACCCAAGAAGGCTGCGACGGACATAACTATGCTGAGGAGTAGCTGACTTGGTGTTGCCTATTTTTGTTAGTGGAGACAGACAAGAAGCCATTCTTCTAAGTATGATCCCACCGCCATTTTTCCATTGTTTTAAAATGCAGGGAAATTTTGCAAGTTAGCATTATAATTAGTAGCTGGAGGGTACGGTTTTCTTTTTGTGTGTGTGGTCGATGTGGATGGGGGGGTCAGGCCCTCTGTCAGTTCGCTGGTTAGTTTTTATTATCCCCAGAGAGGAGAAGTGGGCATGTGTTTGGCAGGTGAAAAGGGCGGATTCTGTTTCAGAGAATTAACGATGATCCCCATGTTCATCCCGTTCCTTTAATAATCCTTTACTTCATCAGCTGGAAATCCACCATGGTTCTATATACTCCTCTTTGCGTGGGAACAGGTAACTGCCTTGTTCCAAGAAGTATGCCGCAGAGCTTTTCAATTAAACACTACGTTGAAAATTATTTGCAGGTGTTCAGCGTTTCACCATAATTGTGATAACGTGTGTTTGTGCCTCCTGAAACCCAAGAAGGCTGCGACGGACATAACTATGCTGAGGACTAGCTGACTTGGTTTTGCCTATTTTTGTTAGTGGAGACTGACAAGAAGCCATTCTTCTAAGTATCATCCCACCACCATTTTTCCATTGTTTTAAAATGCAGGGAAATTTTGCAAGTTAGCATTATAATTAGTAGCTAGTGGGTACGGTTTTTTTTTTGTGTGTGGTCGATGTGGATGGGGGGGTCAGGCCCTCTGTCAGTTCGCTGGTTAGTTTTTATTATCCCCAGAGAGGAGAAGTGGGCATGTGTTTGGCAGGTGAAAAGGGCGGATTCTGTTTCAGAGAATTAACGATGATCCCCATGGTCATCCCGTTCCTTTACTAATCTTTTTCTTCATCAGCTGGAAATCCACCATGGTTCTATATACTCCTCTTTGCGTGGGAACAGGTAACTGGCTTGTTCCAAGAACTATTCCGCAGACCTTTTCAATTAACCACTACGTTGAAAATTATTTGCAGGTGTTCAGCGTTTCACCATAATTGTGAGAACCTTTGTTTGTGCCTCCTGAAACCCAAGAAGGCTGCGACGGACATAACTATGCTGAGGCATAGCTGACTTGGTGTTGCCTATTTTTGTTAGTGGAGACTGACAAGAAGCCATTCTTCTAAGTATGATCCCACCACCATTTTTCCATTGTTTTAAAATGCAGGGAAATTTTGCAAGTTAGCATTATAATTAGTAGCTGGAGGCTACGGTGTTATTTGTTTTTTTTTTCCTGTGGGGTCGGTGTGGATGTGTTGGTCAGGCCCTATGTCAGTTCCCCGGTTGGTTTTTATTATCCCCAGAGAGGAGAAGTGGGTATTAGTATGGCAGGTGAAAACTGCGGATCTGTTTCAGAGAATTAAACAGGATCCGCATGCTAATCCCGTTCCTTTAAGAATCCTTTGCTTCATGAGCTGGGAATCCACCATGGTTCTATATACTTGTCTACGCGTGGGCACAGGAAACTGGCTAGTTCCAAGAAGTATGCCTCAGAGGTTTTCAATTAACCAGTATGTTGACAATCCTTTGCAGGTTTTCAGCGTTTCACCATAATTGTGATAACGTGTGTATGTGCCTACTGAAACCAAATATGGCTGCTACGGACATAACTATGCTGAGGCGTAGCTGACTTGGTGTTGCCTATTTTTGTCAGTGGAGACTGACAAGAAGCCATTCTTCTAAGTATCATCCCACCACCATTTTTCCATTGTTTTAAAATGCAGGGAAATTTTGCAAGTTAGCATTATAATTAGTAGCTGGAGGGTACGGTTTTTTTTTTTGTGTGGTCGATGTGGATGGTGGGGGTCAGGCCCTCTGTCAGTTCGCTGGTTAGTTTTTATTATCCCCAGAGACGAGAAGTAGGCATGTGTTTGGCAGGTGAAAAGGGCGGATTCTGTTTCAGAGAATTAACGATGATCCCCATGGTCATCCCGTTCCTTTAATAATCCTTTACTTCATCAGCTGGAAATCCACCATGGTTCTCTATACTCCTCTTTGCGTGGGAACAGGTAACTGGCTTGTTCCAAGAAGTATGCCGCAGAGCTTTTCAAATAACCATTACGTTCAAAATTATTTGAAGGTGTTCAGCGTTTCACCATAATTGTGATAACCTTTGTTTGTGCCTCCAGAAACCCAAGAAGGCTGCGACGGACATAACTATGCTGAGGCGTAGATGACTTGGTTTTGCCTATTTTTGTTAGTGGAGACTGACAAGAAGCCATTCTTCCAAGTATCATCCCACCACCATTTTTCCACTGTTTTAAAATGCAGGGAAATTTTGCAAGTTAGCATTATAATTAGTAGCTGGAGGGTACGGTTTTTTTTTTTGTGTGTGTGGTCGATGTGGATGGGGCGGGGTCAGGCCCTCTGTCAGTTCGCTGGTTAGTTTTTATTATCCCCAGAGAGGAGAAGTGGGCATGTGTTTGGCAGGTGAAAAGGGCGGATTCTGTTTCAGAGAATTAACGATGATCCCCATGGTCATCCCGTTCCTTTAATAATCCTTTACTTCATCAGCTGGAAATCCACCATGGTTCTATATACTCCTGTTTGCGTGGGAACAGGTAACTGGCTTGTTCCAAGAAGTATGCCGCAGAACTTTTCAATTAACCACTACGTTGAAAATTATTTGCAGGCGTTCAGCGTTTCACCATAATTGTGAGAAACTTTGTTTGTGCCTCCTGAAACCCAAGAAGGCTGCGACGGACATAACTATGCTGAGGAGTAGCTGACTTGGTGTTGCCTATTTTTGTTAGTGGAGACTGACAAGAAGCCATTCTTCCAAGTATCATCCCACCACCATTTTTCCATTGTTTTAAAATGCAGGGAAATTTTGCAAGTTAGCATTATAATTAGTAGCTGGAGGCTACGGTGTTTTTTTTTTTTTTTTTCCTGTGGGGTCGGTGTGGATGTGTTGGTCAGGCCCTCTTTCAGTTCCCCGGTTGGTTTTTATTATCCCCAGAGAGGAGAAGTGGGTATTAGTATGGCAGGTGAAAACTGCGAATATGTTTCAGAGAATTAAACAGGATCCGCATGCTAATCCCGTTCCTTTAAGAATCCTTTGCTTCATGAGCTGGGAATCCACCATGGTTCTATATACTTGTCTATGCGTGAGCACAGGAAACTGGCTAGTTCCAAGAAGTATGCCTCAGAGCTTTTCAATGAACCAGTATGTTGACAATCCTTTGCAGGTTTTCAGCGTTTCACCATAATTGTGATAACGTGTGTATGTGCCTACTGAAAGCATATATGGCTGCTACGTACATAACTATGCTGAGGCGTAGCTGACTTGGTGTTGCCTATTTTTGTCAGTGGAGACTGACAAGAAGCCATTCTTCTAAGTATCATCCCACCATCATTTCTCCATTGTTTAAAAATGCAGGGAAATTTTGCAAATTGGCATTATAATTAGTAGCTGGAGGGTACTTTTTTGTTTTGTGGGGTCAGTCAGGATGGGTGTTCAGGCCCTCTGTCAGATCGCTGGTTTGTTTTTATTATCCCCAGAGAAGAGTAGTGGGCATGTGTTTGGCAGGTGAAAAGTGCGGATTCTGTTTCAGAGAATTAAACAGGATCCGCATGGTCATCTCATTCCTTTAAGAATACTTTGCTTCATCAGCTGGGATTCCACCATGTTTCTATATACTCCTCTATGCGTGGGCACAGGTACCTGGCTTGTTCCAAGAATTATGCTGGAGAGTTTTCAAATTAACCAGTACGTTGAAAATTATTTGCAGGTTTTCAGCGTTTCACCATAATTTTGATAACGTTTGTATGTCCCTCCTGAAACCGAAGACGGCTGAGACGGACATAACTATGCTGAGGAGTAGCTGACTTGGTGTTGCCTATTTTTGTTAGTGGAGACAGACAAGAAGCCATTCTTCTAAGTATGGTCCCACCAACATTTTTGCATTGTTTTAAAATGCAGGGAAATTTTACAAGTTAGCATTATAATTAGTAGATGGAGGGTACGGTTTTTTTTTTTGTGTGTGTGGTCGATGTGGATGGGGGGGTCAGGCCCTCTGTCAGTTCGCTGGTTAGTTTTTATTATCCCCAGAGAGGAGAAGTGGGCATGTGTTTGGCAGGTGAAAACGGCGGATTCTGTTTCAGAGAATTAACGATGATCCCCATGGTGATCCCGTTCCTTTAATAATCCTTTACTTCATCAGCTGGAAATCCACCATGGTTCTATATACTCCTGTTTGCATGGGAACAGGTAACTGCCTTGTTCCAAGAAGTATGCCGCAGAGCTTTTCAATTAACCACTACGTTGAAAATTATTTGCAGTTGTTCAGAGTTTCACCATAATTGTGATAACGTTTGTTTGTGCCTCCTGAAACCCAAGAAGGCTGCGACGGACATAACTATGATGAGGAGTAGCTGACTTGGTGTTGCCTATTTTTGTCAGTGGAGACTGACAAGAAGCCATTCTTCTAAGTATCATCCCACCGTCATTTCTCCATTGTTTAAAAATGCAGGGAAATTTTGCAAATTGGCATTATAATTAGTAGCTGCAGGGTACTTTTTTGTTTTGTGGGGTCGGTCAGGATGGGTGTTCAGGCCCTCTGTCAGATCGCTGGTTTGTTTTTATTATTCCCAGAGAAGAGTAGTGGGCATGTGTTTGGCAGGTGAAAAGTGCGGATTCTGTTTCAGAGAATTAAACAGGATCCGCATGGTCATCTCATTCCTTTAAGAATCCTTTGCTTCATGAGCTGGGATTCCACCATGTTTCTATATACTCCTCTATGCGTGGGCACAGGTACCTGGCTTGTTCCAAGAAGTATGCTGGAGAGTTTTCAAATTAACCAGTACGTTGAAAATTATTTGCAGGTGTTCAGCGTTTCACCATAATTTTGATAACGTTTGTATGTCCCTCCTGAAACCGAAGACGGCTGCGACGGACATAACTATGCTGAGGATTAGCTGACTTGGTGTTGCCTATTTTTGTTAGTGGAGACAGACAAGAAGCCATTCTTCTAAGTATGATCCCACCACCATTTTTCCATTGTTTTAAAATGCAGGCAAATTTTGCAAATTGGCATTATAATTGGTAGCTGCAGGGTACTTTTTTGTTTTGTGGGGTCGGTCAGGATGGGTGTTCAGCCCCTCTGTCAGATCGCTGGTTTGTTTTTATTATCCCCAGAGAAGAGTTGTGGGCATGTGTTTGGCAGGTGAAAAGTGCGGATTCTGTTTCAGAGAATTAAACAGGATCCGCATGGTCATCTCATTCCTTTAAGAATCCTTTGCTTCATCAGCTGGGATTCCACCATGTTTCTATATACTCCTCTATGCGTGGGCACAGGTACCTGGCTTGTTCCAAGAATTATGCTGGAGAGTTTTCAAATTAACCAGTACATTGAAAATTATTTGCAGGTTTTCAGCGTTTCACCATAATTTTGATAACGTTTGTATGTCCCTCCTGAAACCCAAGAAGGCTGCGACGGACATAAGTATGCTGAGGAGTAGCTGACTTGGTGTTGCCTATTTTTGTTAGTGGAGACAGACAAGAAGCCATTCTTCTAAGTATGATCCCACCACCATTTTTCTACTGTTTTAAAATGCAGGGAAATTTTGCAAGTTAGCATTATAATTAGTAGCTGGAGGCTACGGTTTTTTTTTTGTGTGTGGTCGATGTGGATGGTGGGGGTCAGGCCCTCTGTCAGTTCGCTGGTTAGATTTTATTATCCCCAGAGAGGAGAAGTGGGCATGTGTTTGGCAGGTGAAAATGGCAGATTCTGTTTCAGAGAATTAACGATGATCCCCATGGTCATCCCGTTCCTTTAATAATCCTTTACTTCATCAGCTGGAAATCCACCATGGTTCTATATACTCCTGTTTGCGTGGGAACAGGTAACTGGCTTGTTCCAAGAAGTATGCCGCAGAGCTTTTCAATTAACCACTACGTTGAAAATTATTTGCAGGTTTTCAGCGTTTCACCATAATTTTGATAACGTTTGTATGTCCCTCCTGAAACCCAAGAAGGCTGCGACGGACATAACTATGCTGACTAGTAGCTGACTTGGTGTTGCCTATTTTTGTTAGTGGAGACTGACAAGAAGCCATTCTTCTAAGTATCATCCCACCACCATTTTTCCATTGTTTTAAAATGCAGGGAAATTTTGCAAGTTAGCATTATAATTAGTAGCTGGAGGGCACGGTTTTTTTTGTGTGTGGTCGATGTGGATGGGGGGGGGTCAGACCCTCTGTCAGTTCGCTGGTTGGTTTTTATTATCCCCAGAGAGGAGAAGTGGGCATGTGTTTGGCAGGTGAAAAGGGCGGATTCTGTTTCAGAGAATTAACGATGATCCCCATGGTCATCCCGTTCCTTTAATAATCATTTACTGCATCAGCTGGAAATCCACCATGGTTCTCTATACTCCTCTTTGCGTGGGTACAGGTAACTGGCTTGTACCAAGAAGTATGCCGCAGAGCTTTTCAATTAACCACTACGTTGAAAATTATTTGCAGGTGTTCAGCGTTTCACCATAATTGTGATAACGTTTGTTTGTGCCTCCAGAAACCCAAGAAGGCTGCGACGGTCATAACTATGCTGAGGCGTAGCTGACTTGGTGTTGCCTATTTTTCTTAGTGGAGACTGACAAGAAGCCATTCTTCTAAGTATCATCTCACCATCATTTTTCCATTGTTTAAAAATGCAGGAAAATTTTGCAAGTTAGCATTATAATTAGTAGCTGGAGGCTACGGTGTTTTTTTTTTTTTTTCCTGTGGGGTCGGAGTGGATGTCTTGGACAGGCCCTCTGTCAGTTCCCCGGTTGGTTTTTGTTATCCCCAGAGAGGAGAAGTGTGTATTAGTATGGCAGGTGAAAACTGCGGATCTGTTTCAGAGAATTAAACAGGATCCGTATGGTAATCCCGTTCCTTTAAGAATCCTTTGCTTCATGAGCTGGGAATCCACCATAGTTCTATACACTTATCTATGCGTGGGCACAGGAAACAGGCTAGTTCCAAGAAGTATGCGGCAGAGCTTTTCATTTAACCAGTATGTTGACAATCCTTTGCAGGTTTTCAGCGTTTCACCATAATTGTGATAACGTGTGTATGTGCCTACTGAAACCAAATATGGCTGCTACGGACATAACTATGCTGAGGCGTAGCTGACTTGGTGTTGCCTATTTTTGTCAGTGGAGACTGACAAGAAGCCATTCTTCTAAGTATCATCCCACCATCTTTCTCCATTGTTTAAAAATGCAGGGAAATTTTGCAAATTGGCATTATAATTAGTAGCTGGAGGGTACTTTTTTGTTTTGTGGGGTCAGTCAGGATGGGTGTTCAGGCCCTCTGTCAGATCGCTGGTTTGTTTTTATTATCCCCAGAGAAGAGTAGTGGGCATGTGTTTGGCAGGTGAAAAGTGCGGATTCGGTTTCAGAGAATTAAACAGGATCCGCATGGTCATCTCATTCCTTTAAGAATCCTTTGCTTCATCAGCTGGGATTCCACCATGTTTCTATATACTCCTCTATGCGTGGGCACAGGTACCTGGCTTGTTCCAAGAATTATGCTGGAGAGTTTTCAAATTAACCAGTACGTTGAAAATTATTTGCAGGTTTTCAGCGTTTCACCATAATTTTGATAACGTTTGTATGTCCCTCCTGAAACCCAAGAAGGCTGCGACGGACATAAGTATGCTGAGGAGTAGCTGACTTGGTGTTGCCTATTTTTGTTAGTGGAGACAGACAAGAAGCCATTCTTCTAAGTATGATCCCACCACCATTTTTCTACTGTTTTAAAATGCAGGGAAATTTTGCAAGTTAGCATTATAATTAGTAGCTGGAGGCTACGGTTTTTTTTTTGTGTGTGGTCGATGTGGATGGTGGGGGTCAGGCCCTCTGTCAGTTCGCTGGTTAGATTTTATTATCCCCAGAGAGGAGAAGTGGGCATGTGTTTGGCAGGTGAAAATGGCAGATTCTGTTTCAGAGAATTAACGATGATCCCCATGGTCATCCCGTTCCTTTAATAATCCTTTACTTCATCAGCTGGAAATCCACCATGGTTCTATATACTCCTGTTTGCGTGGGAACAGGTAACTGGCTTGTTCCAAGAAGTATGCCGCAGAGCTTTTCAATTAACCACTACGTTGAAAATTATTTGCAGGTTTTCAGCGTTTCACCATAATTTTGATAACGTTTGTATGTCCCTCCTGAAACCCAAGAAGGCTGCGACGGACATAACTATGCTGACTAGTAGCTGACTTGGTGTTGCCTATTTTTGTTAGTGGAGACTGACAAGAAGCCATTCTTCTAAGTATCATCCCACCACCATTTTTCCATTGTTTTAAAATGCAGGGAAATTTTGCAAGTTAGCATTATAATTAGTAGCTGGAGGGCACGGTTTTTTTTGTGTGTGGTCGATGTGGATGGGGGGGGGTCAGACCCTCTGTCAGTTCGCTGGTTGGTTTTTATTATCCCCAGAGAGGAGAAGTGGGCATGTGTTTGGCAGGTGAAAAGGGCGGATTCTGTTTCAGAGAATTAACGATGATCCCCATGGTCATCCCGTTCCTTTAATAATCATTTACTGCATCAGCTGGAAATCCACCATGGTTCTCTATACTCCTCTTTGCGTGGGTACAGGTAACTGGCTTGTACCAAGAAGTATGCCGCAGAGCTTTTCAATTAACCACTACGTTGAAAATTATTTGCAGGTGTTCAGCGTTTCACCATAATTGTGATAACGTTTGTTTGTGCCTCCAGAAACCCAAGAAGGCTGCGACGGTCATAACTATGCTGAGGCGTAGCTGACTTGGTGTTGCCTATTTTTCTTAGTGGAGACTGACAAGAAGCCATTCTTCTAAGTATCATCTCACCATCATTTTTCCATTGTTTAAAAATGCAGGAAAATTTTGCAAGTTAGCATTATAATTAGTAGCTGGAGGCTACGGTGTTTTTTTTTTTTTTTCCTGTGGGGTCGGAGTGGATGTCTTGGACAGGCCCTCTGTCAGTTCCCCGGTTGGTTTTTGTTATCCCCAGAGAGGAGAAGTGTGTATTAGTATGGCAGGTGAAAACTGCGGATCTGTTTCAGAGAATTAAACAGGATCCGTATGGTAATCCCGTTCCTTTAAGAATCCTTTGCTTCATGAGCTGGGAATCCACCATAGTTCTATACACTTATCTATGCGTGGGCACAGGAAACAGGCTAGTTCCAAGAAGTATGCGGCAGAGCTTTTCATTTAACCAGTATGTTGACAATCCTTTGCAGGTTTTCAGCGTTTCACCATAATTGTGATAACGTGTGTATGTGCCTACTGAAACCAAATATGGCTGCTACGGACATAACTATGCTGAGGCGTAGCTGACTTGGTGTTGCCTATTTTTGTCAGTGGAGACTGACAAGAAGCCATTCTTCTAAGTATCATCCCACCATCTTTCTCCATTGTTTAAAAATGCAGGGAAATTTTGCAAATTGGCATTATAATTAGTAGCTGGAGGGTACTTTTTTGTTTTGTGGGGTCAGTCAGGATGGGTGTTCAGGCCCTCTGTCAGATCGCTGGTTTGTTTTTATTATCCCCAGAGAAGAGTAGTGGGCATGTGTTTGGCAGGTGAAAAGTGCGGATTCGGTTTCAGAGAATTAAACAGGATCCGCATGGTCATCTCATTCCTTTAAGAATCCTTTGCTTCATCAGCTGGGATTCCACCATGTTTCTATATACTCCTCTATGCGTGGGCACAGGTACCTGGCTTGTTCCAAGAATTATGCTGGAGAGTTTTCAAATTAACCAGTACGTTGAAAATTATTTGCAGGTTTTCAGCGTTTCACCATAATTTTGATAACGTTTGTATGTCCCTCCTGAAACCCAAGAAGGCTGCGACGGACATAACATGCTGAGGAGTAGCTTACTTTGTGTTGCCTATTTTTGTTAGTGGAGACTGACAAGAAGCCATTCTTCTAAGTATGATCCCACCACCATTTTTCCATTGTTTTAAAATGCAGGGAAATTTTGCAAGTTAGCATTATAATTAGTAGCTGGAGGGTACGGTATTTTTGTGTGTGTGTGGTCGATGTGGATGGGGGGGGGTCAGGCCCTCTGTCAGTTCGTTGGTTAGTTTTTATTATCCCCAGAGAGGAGAAGTGGGCATGTGTTTGGCAGGTGAAAAGGGCGGATTCTGTTTCAGAGAATTAACGATGATCCCCATGGTCATCCCGTTCCTCTAATAATCCTTTACTTCATCAGCTGGAAATCCACCATGGTTCTATATACTCCTCTTTGCGTGGGAACAGGTAACTGGCTTGTTCCAAGAAGTATGCCGCAGAGCTTTTCAATTAACCAGTACGTTGAAAATTATTTGCAGGTGTATAGCGTTTCACCATAATTGTGATAACGTTTGTTTGTGCCTCCTGAAACCCAAGAAGGCTGTGACGGACATAACTATGCTGAGGCGAAGCTTACTTGGTTTTGCCTATTTTTGTTAGTGGAGACTGACAAGAATCCATTCTTGTAAGTATCATCTCACCATCATTTTTCCATTGTTTAAAAATGCAGGAAAATTTTGCAAGTTAGCATTATAATTAGTAGCAGGAGGCTACGGTGTTTTTTTTTTTTTTTTTTTTTCCTGTGGAGTCGGTGTGGATGTGTTGGTCAGCCCCTCTGTCAGTTCCCCGGTTGGTTTTTATTATCCCCAGAGAGGAGAAGTGGGTATTAGTATGGCCGGGGAAAACTGCGGATCTGTTTCAGAGAATTAAACAGGATCCGCATGGTAATCCCGTTCCTTTAAGAATCCTTTGCTTCATGAGCTGGGATTCCACCATGATTCTATATACTCCTCTATGCGTGGGCACAGGTACCTGGCTTGTTCCAAGAATTATGCTGGAGAGTTTTCAAATTAACCAGTACGTTGAAAATAAATTGCAGGTTTTCAGCGTTTCACCATAATTTTGATAACGTTTGTATGTCCCTCCTGAAATCCAAGAAGGCTGCGACGGACATAACTATGCTGAGGAGTAGCTGACTTGGTGTTGCCTATTTTTGTTAGTGGAGACTGACAAGAAGCCATTCTTCTAAGTGTCATCCCACCACCATTTTTCCATTGTTTTAAAATGCAGGGAAATTTTGCAAGTTAGCATTATAATTAGTACCTGGAGGGTACGGTTTTTTTTGTGTGTGTGAGGTCGATGTGGATGGGGGGGTCAGGCCCTCTGTCAGTTCGCTGGTTAGTTTTTATTATCCCCAGAGAGGAGAAGTGGGCATGTGTTTGGCAGGTGAAAAGGGCGAATTTTGTTTCAGAGAATTAACGATGATCCCCATGGTCATCCCGTTCCTTTAATAATCCTTTACTTCATCAGCTGGAAATCCACCATGGTTCTCTATACTCCTCTTTGCGTGGGAACAGGTAACTGCCTTGTTCCAAGAAGTATGCCGCAGAGCTTTTCAATTAACCACTACGTTGAAAATTATTTGCAGGTGTTCAGCGTTTTACCATAATTGTGAGAACCTTTGTTTGTGCCTCCTGAAATCCTAGAAGGCTGCGAGGGACATAACTATGCTGAGGAGTAGCTGACTTGGTGTTGCCTATTTTTGTTAGTGGAGACTGACAAGAAGCCATTCTTCTAAGTATCATCCACCACCATTTTTCCATTGTTTTAAAATGCAGGGAAATTTTGCAAGTTAGCATTATAATTAGTAGCTGGAGGGTACGGTTTTTTTTTTTTGTGTGGTCGATGTGCATGGTGAGGGTCAGGCCCTCTGTCAGTTCGCTGGTTGGTTTTTATTATCCCCAGAGAGGATAAGTGGGCATGTGTTTGGCAGGTGAAAAGTGCGGATTCTGTTTCAGAGAATTAAACAGGATCCGCAAGGTCATCTCATTCCTTTAAGAATCCTTTGCTTCATAAGCTGGGATTCCACCATGTTTCTATATACTCCTCTATGCGTGGGCACAGGTACCTGGCTTGTTCCAAGAACTATGCTGGAGAGTTTTCAAATTAACCAGTACGTTGAAAATTATTTTCAGGTGTTCAGCGTTTCACCATAATTTTGATAACGTTTGTATGATCCTGCTGAAAGCCAAGAAGGCTGCGACGGACATAACTATGCTGAGGAGTAGCTGACTTGGTGTTGCCTATTTTTGTTAGTGGAGACAGACAAGAAGCCATTCTTCTAAGTATGATCCCACCACCATTTTTCCATTGTTTTAAAATGCAGGGAAATTTTGCAAGTTAGCATTATAATTAGTAGCTGGAGGGTACGGTTTTTTTTTTTGTGTGTGGTCGATGTGGATGGGGGGGGGTCAGGCCCTCTGTCAGTTCGTTGGTTAGTTTTTATTATCCCCAGAGAGGAGAAGTGGGCATGTGTTTGGCAGGTGAAAAGGGCGGATTCTGTTTCAGAGAATTAACGATGATCCAAATGGTCATCCCGTTCCTTTAATAATCCTTTACTTCATCAGCTGGAAATCCACCATGTTTCTATATACTCCTCTTTGCGTGGGAACAGGTAACTGCCTTGTTCCAAGAAGTATGCCGCAGAGCTTTTCAATTAACCACTACGTTGAAAATTATTTGCAGGTGTTCAACGTTTCACCATAATTGTGATAACGTTTGTTTGTGCCTCCTGAAACCCAAGAAGTCTGCGATGGACATAGCTATACTGAGGAGTGGCTGACTTGGTGTTGCCTATTTTTGTTAGTGGAGACTGACAAGAAGCCATTCTTCTAAGTATGATCCCACCACCATTTTTCCATTGTTTTAAAATGCAGGGAAATTTTGCAAGTTAGGATTATAATTAGTAGCTGGAGGGTACGGTTTTTTTTTGTGTGTGGTCGATGTGGATGGTGGGGGTCAGGCCCTCTGTCAGTTCGCTGGTTAGTTTTTATTATCCCCAGAGAGGAGACGTGGGCATGTGTTTGGCAGGTGAAAAGGGCGGATTCTGTTTCAGAGAATTAACGATGATCCCCATGGTCATGCCGTTCCTTTAATAATCCTTTACTTCATCAGCTGGAAATCCACCATGGTTCTATATACTCCTCTTTGCGTGGGAACAGGTAACTGGCTTGTTCCAAGAAGTATGCCGCAGAGCTTTTCAATTAACCAGTACGTTGAAAATTATTTGCAGGTGTATAGCGTTTCACCATAATTGTGATAACGTTTGTTTGTGCCTCCTGAAACCCAAGAAGGCTGTGACGGAAATAACTATGCTGAGGCGAAGCTGACTTGGTTTTGCCTATTTTTGTTAGTGGAGACTGACAAGAATCCATTCTTGTAAGTATCATCTCACCATCATTTTTCCATTGTTTAAAAATGCAGGAAAAATTTGCAAGTTAGCATTATAATTAGTAGCTGGAGGCTACGGTTTTTTTTTTTTTTTTTTTCCTGTGGAGTCGGTGTGGATGTGTTGGTCAGCCCCTCTGTCAGTTCCCCGGTTGGTTTTTATTATCCCCAGAGAGGAGAAGTGGGTATTAGTATGGCCGGGGAAAACTGCGGATCTGTTTCAGAGAATTAAACAGGATCCGCATGGTAATCCCGTTCTTTAAGAATCCTTTGCTTCATGAGCTGGGATTCCACCATGATTCTATACACTCCTCTATGCGTGGGCACAGGTACCTGGCTTGTTCCAAGAATTATGCTGGAGAGTTTTCAAATTAACCAGTACGTTGAAAATAATTTGCAGGTTTTCAGCGTTTCACCATAATTTTGATAACGTTTGTATGTCCCTCCTGAAATCCAAGAAGGCTGCGACGGACATAACTATGCTGAGGAGTAGCTGACTTGGTGTTGCCTATTTTTGTTAGTGGAGACTGATAAGAAGCCATTCTTCTAAGTGTCATCCCACCACCATTTTTCCATTGTTTTAAAATGCAGGGAAATTTTGCAAGTTAGCATTATAATTAGTAGCTGGAGGGTACGGTTTTTTTTTTTGTGTGTGGTCGATGTGGATGGGGGGGGGTCAGGCCCTCTGTCAGTTCGTTGGTTAGTTTTTATTATCCCCAGAGAGGAGAAGTGGGCATGTGTTTGGCAGGTGAAAAGGGCGGATTCTGTTTCAGAGAATTAACGATGATCCCCATGGTCATCCCGTTCCTTTAATAATCCTTTACTTCATCAGCTGGAAATCCACCATGTTTCTATATACACCTCTTTGCGTGGGAACAGGTAACTGCCTTGTTCCAAGAAGTATGCCGCAGAGCTTTTCAATTAACCACTACGTTGAAAATTATTTGCAGGTGTTCAACGTTTCACCATAATTGTGATAACGTTTGTTTGTGCCTCCTGAAACCCAAGAAGTCTGCGATGGACATAGCTATACTGAGGAGTGGCTGACTTGGTGTTGCCTATTTTTGTTAGTGGAGACTGACAAGAAGCCATTCTTCTAAGTATGATCCCACCACCATTTTTCCATTGTTTTAAAATGCAGGGAAATTTTGCAAGTTAGGATTATAATTAGTAGCTGGAGGGTACGGTTTTTTTTTGTGTGTGGTCGATGTGGATGGTGGGGGTCAGGCCCTCTGTCAGTTCGCTGGTTAGTTTTTATTATCCCCAGAGAGGAGACGTGGGCATGTGTTTGGCAGGTGAAAAGGGCGGATTCTGTTTCAGAGAATTAACGATGATCCCCATGGTCATGCCGTTCCTTTAATAATCCTTTACTTCATCAGCTGGAAATCCACCATGGTTCTATATACTCCTCTTTGCGTGGGAACAGGTAACTGGCTTGTTCCAAGAAGTATGCCGCAGAGCTTTTCAATTAACCAGTACGTTGAAAATTATTTGCAGGTGTATAGCGTTTCACCATAATTGTGATAACGTTTGTTTGTGCCTCCTGAAACCCAAGAAGGCTGTGACGGAAATAACTATGCTGAGGCGAAGCTGACTTGGTTTTGCCTATTTTTGTTAGTGGAGACTGACAAGAATCCATTCTTGTAAGTATCATCTCACCATCATTTTTCCATTGTTTAAAAATGCAGGAAAAATTTGCAAGTTAGCATTATAATTAGTAGCTGGAGGCTACGGTTTTTTTTTTTTTTTTTTTCCTGTGGAGTCGGTGTGGATGTGTTGGTCAGCCCCTCTGTCAGTTCCCCGGTTGGTTTTTATTATCCCCAGAGAGGAGAAGTGGGTATTAGTATGGCCGGGGAAAACTGCGGATCTGTTTCAGAGAATTAAACAGGATCCGCATGGTAATCCCGTTCTTTAAGAATCCTTTGCTTCATGAGCTGGGATTCCACCATGATTCTATACACTCCTCTATGCGTGGGCACAGGTACCTGGCTTGTTCCAAGAATTATGCTGGAGAGTTTTCAAATTAACCAGTACGTTGAAAATAATTTGCAGGTTTTCAGCGTTTCACCATAATTTTGATAACGTTTGTATGTCCCTCCTGAAATCCAAGAAGGCTGCGACGGACATAACTATGCTGAGGAGTAGCTGACTTGGTGTTGCCTATTTTTGTTAGTGGAGACTGATAAGAAGCCATTCTTCTAAGTGTCATCCAACCACCATTTTTCCATTGTTTTAAAATGCAGGGAAATTTTGCAAGTTAGCATTATAATTAGTAGCTGGAGGGTACGGTTTTTTTTTTTGTGTGTGTGGTCGATGTGGATGGGGGGGTCAGGCCCTCTGTCAGTTCGCTGGTTAGTTTTTATTATCCCCAGAGAGGAGAAGTGGGCATGTGTTTGGCAGGTGAAAAGGGCAGATTTTGTTTCAGAGAATTAACGATGATCCCCATGCTCATCCCGTTCCTTTAATAATCCTTTACTTCATCAGCTGGAAATCCACCATGGTTCTCTATACTCCTCTTTGCGTGGGAACAGGTAACTGCCTTGTTCCAAGAAGTATGCCGCAGAGCTTTTCAATTAACCACTACGTTGAAAATTATTTGCAGGTGTTCAGCGTTTTACCATAATTGTGAGAACCTTTATTTGTGCCTCCTGAAATCCTAGAAGGCTGCGAGGGACATAACTATGCTGAGGAGTAGCTGACTTGGTGTTGCCTATTTTTGTTAGTGGAGACTGACAAGAAGCCATTCTTCTAAGTATCATCCACCACCATTTTTCCATTGTTTTAAAATGCAGGGAAATTTTGCAAGTTAGCATTATAATTAGTAGCTGGAGGGTACGGTTTTTTTTTTTTTGTGTGGTCGATGTGGATGGTGAGGGTCAGGCCCTCTGTCAGTTCGCTGGTTGGTTTTTATTATCCCCAGAGAGGATAAGTGGGCATGTGTTTGGCAGGTGAAAAGGGCGGATTCTGTTTCAGAGAATTAACGATGATCCCCAGGTCATCCCCTTCCTTTAATAATCCTTTACTTCATCAGCTGGAAATCCACCATGGTTCTATATACTCCTCTTTGCGATGGAACAGGTAACTGGCTTGTTCCAAGAAGTATGCCGCAGAGCTTTTCAATTAACCACTACGTTGAAAATTATTTGCAGGTGTTCAGCGTTTCACCATAATTGTGAGAACCTTTGTTTGTGCGTCCTGAAACCCAAGAAGGCTGCGATGGACATAACTATGCTGAGGCGTAGCTGACTTGGTTTTGCCTAGTTTTGTTAGTGGAGACTGACAAGAATCCATTCTTGTAAGTATCATCTCACCATCATTTTTCCATTGTTTTAGAATGCAGGGAAATTTTGCAAGTTAGCATTATAATTAGTAGCTGGAGGCTACGGTGTTTTTTTTTTTTTTATCCTGTGGGTTCGGTGTGGATGTGTTGGTCAGGCCCTCTGTCAGTTCCCCGGTTGGTTTTTATTATCCCCAGAGAGGAGAAGTGGGTATTAGTATGGCAGGTGAAAACTGCGGATCTGTTTCAGAGAATTAAACAGGATCCGCATGGTAATCCCGTTACTTTAACAATCCTTTGCTTCATGACCTGGGAATCCACCATGGTTCTATATACTTGTCTATGCGTGGGCACAGGAAACTGGCTAGTTCCAAGAAGTGTGCCTCAGAGCTTTTCAATGAACCAGTATGTTGACAATCCTTTGCAGGTTTTCAGCGTTTCACCATAATTGTGATAACGTGTGTATGTGCCTACTGAAACCAAATATGGCTGCTACGGACATAACTATGCTGAGGAGTAGCTGACTTGGTGTTGCCTATTTTTGTCAGTGGAGACTGACAAGAAGCCATTCTTCTAAGTATCATCCCACCATCATTTCTCCATTGTTTAAAAATGCAGGGAAATTTTGCAAATTGGCATTATAATTAGTAGCTGGAGGGTACTTTTTTGTTTTGTGGGGTCGGTCAGGATGGGTGTTCAGGCCCTCTGTCAGATCGCTGGTTTGTTTTTATTATCCCCAGAGAAGAGTAGTGGGCATGTGTTTGGCAGGTCAAAAGTGCGGATTCTGTTTCAGAGAATTAAACAGGATCCGCTTGGTCATCTCATTCCTTTAAGAATCCATTGCTTCATCAGCTGGGATTCCACCATGTTTCTTTATACTCCTCTATGCGTGGGCACAGTTACCTGGCTTGTTCCAAGAATTATGCTGGAGAGTTTTCAAATTAACCAGTACCTTGAAAATTATTTGCAGGTTTTCAGCGTTTCACCATAATTTTGATAACGTTTGTATGTCCCTCCTGAAACCCAAGAAGGCAGCGACGGACATAACTATGCTGAGGAGTAGCTGACTTGGTGTTGCCTATTTTTGTTAGTGGAGACTGACAAGAAGCCATTCTTCTAAGTATCATCCCCCCCTATTTTTCCATTGTTTTAAAATGCAGGGAAATTTTGCAAGTTAGCATTATAATTAGTAGCTGGAGGGTACGGTTTTTTCTTTCTGTGTGGTCGATGTGGATGGTGGGGGTCAGGCCCTCTGTCAGTTAGCTGGTTAGTTTTTATTATCCCCAGAGAGGTGAAGTGGGCATGTGTTTGGCAGGTAAAAAGGGCGGATTCTGTTTCAGAGAATTAACGATGATCCCCATGGTCATCCCTTTCCTTTAATAATCCTTTACTTCATCAGCTGGAAATCCACCATGGTTCTCTATACTCCTCTTTGCGTGGGAACAGGTAACTGCCTTGTTCCAAGAAGTATGCCGCAGAGCTTTTCAATTAACCACTACGTTCAAAATTATTTGCAGGTGTTCAGCGTTTCACCATAATTTTGAGAACCTTTGTTTGTGCCTCCTGAAACCCAAGAAGGCTGCGACGGACATAACTATGTTGAGGAGTAGCTGACTTGGTGTTGCCTATTTTTGTTAGTGGAGACTGACAAGAAGCCATTATTCTAAGTATCATCCCACCACCATTTTTCCATTGTTTTAAAATGAAGGGAAATTTTGCAAGTTAGCATTATAATTAGTAGCTGGAGGGTATGTTTTTTTTTTTGTGTGGTCGATGTGGATGGGGGGGGTCAGGCCCTCTGTCAGTTCGCTGGTTAGTTTTTATTATCCCCAGAGAGGAGAAGTGGGCATGTGTTTGGCAGGTGAAAAGGGCGGATTCTGTTTCAGAGAATTAACGATGATCCCCATGGTCATCCCGTTCCTTTAATAATCCTTTACTTCATCAGCTGGATATCCACCATGGTTCTCTATACTCCTCTTTCCGTGGGAACAGGTAACTGCCTTGTTCCAAGAAGTATGCCGCAGAGCTTTTCAATTAACCACTACGTTGAAAATTATTTGCAGTTGTTCAGAGTTTCACCATAATTGTGATAACGTTTGTTTGTGCCTCCTGAAACCCAAGAAGGCTGCGACGGACATAACTATGATGAGGAGTAGCTGACTTGGTGTTGCCTATTTTTGTCAGTGGAGACTGACAAGAAGCCATTCTTCTAAGTATCATCCCACCGTCATTTCTCCATTGTTTAAAAATGCAGGGAAATTTTGCAAATTGGCATTATAATTAGTAGCTGCAGGGTACTTTTTTGTTTTGTGGGGTCGGTCAGGATGGGTGTTCAGGCCCTCTGTCAGATCGCTGGTTTGTTTTTATTATCCCCAGAGAAGAGTAGTGGGCATGTGTTTGGCAGGTGAAAAGTGCGGATTCTGTTTCAGAGAATTAAACAGGATCCGCATGGTCATCTCATTCCTTTAAGAATCCTTTGCTTCATGAGCTGGGATTCCACCATGTTTCTATATACTCCTCTATGCGTGGGCACAGGTACCTGGCTTGTTCCAAGAAGTATGCTGGAGAGTTTTCAAATTAACCAGTACGTTGAAAATTATTTGCAGGTGTTCAGCGTTTCACCATAATTTTGATAACGTTTGTATGTCCCTCCTGAAACCGAAGACGGCTGCGACGGACATAACTATGCTGAGGATTAGCTGACTTGGTGTTGCCTATTTTTGTTAGTGGAGACAGACAAGAAGCCATTCTTCTAAGTATGATCCCACCACCATTTTTCCATTGTTTTAAAATGCAGGCAAATTTTGCAAATTGGCATTATAATTGGTAGCTGCAGGGTACTTTTTTGTTTTGTGGGGTCGGTCAGGATGGGTGTTCAGCCCCTCTGTCAGATCGCTGGTTTGTTTTTATTATCCCCAGAGAAGAGTTGTGGGCATGTGTTTGGCAGGTGAAAAGTGCGGATTCTGTTTCAGAGAATTAAACAGGATCCGCATGGTCATCTCATTCCTTTAAGAATCCTTTGCTTCATCAGCTGGGATTCCACCATGTTTCTATATACTCCTCTATGCGTGGGCACAGGTACCTGGCTTGTTCCAAGAATTATGCTGGAGAGTTTTCAAATTAACCAGTACATTGAAAATTATTTGCAGGTTTTCAGCGTTTCACCATAATTTTGATAACGTTTGTATGTCCCTCCTGAAACCCAAGAAGGCTGCGATGGACATAAGTATGCTGAGGAGTAGCTGACTTGGTGTTGCCTATTTTTGTTAGTGGAGACAGACAAGAAGCCATTCTTCTAAGTATGATCCCACCACCATTTTTCTACTGTTTTAAAATGCAGGGAAATTTTGCAAGTTAGCATTATAATTAGTAGCTGGAGGCTACGGTTTTTTTTTTGTGTGTGGTCGATGTGGATGGTGGGGGTCAGGCCCTCTGTCAGTTCGCTGGTTAGATTTTATTATCCCCAGAGAGGAGAAGTGGGCATGTGTTTGGCAGGTGAAAATGGCAGATTCTGTTTCAGAGAATTAACGATGATCCCCATGGTCATCCCGTTCCTTTAATAATCCTTTACTTCATCAGCTGGAAATCCAGCATGGTTCTATATACTCCTGTTTGCGTGGGAACAGGTAACTGGCTTGTTCCAAGAAGTATGCCGCAGAGCTTTTCAATTAACCACTACGTTGAAAATTATTTGCAGGTTTTCAGCGTTTCACCATAATTTTGATAACGTTTGTATGTCCCTCCTGAAACCCAAGAAGGCTGCGACGGACATAACTATGCTGACTAGTAGCTGACTTGGTGTTGCCTATTTTTGTTAGTGGAGACTGACAAGAAGCCATTCTTCTAAGTATCATCCCACCACCATTTTTCCATTGTTTTAAAATGCAGGGAAATTTTGCAAGTTAGCATTATAATTAGTAGCTGGAGGGCACGGTTTTTTTTGTGTGTGGTCGATGTGGATGGGGGGGGGTCAGACCCTCTGTCAGTTCGCTGGTTGGTTTTTATTATCCCCAGAGAGGAGATGTGGGCATGTGTTTGGCAGGTGAAAAGGGCGGATTCTGTTTCAGAGAATTAACGATGATCCCCATGGTCATCCCGTTCCTTTAATAATCATTTACTGCATCAGCTGGAAATCCACCATGGTTCTCTATACTCCTCTTTGCGTGGGTACAGGTAACTGGCTTGTACCAAGAAGTATGCCGCAGAGCTTTTCAATTAACCACTACGTTGAAAATTATTTGCAGGTGTTCAGCGTTTCACCATAATTGTGATAACGTTTGTTTGTGCCTCCAGAAACCCAAGAAGGCTGCGACGGTCATAACTATGCTGAGGCGTAGCTGACTTGGTGTTGCCTATTTTTCTTAGTGGAGACTGACAAGAAGCCATTCTTCTAAGTATCATCTCACCATCATTTTTCCATTGTTTAAAAATGCAGGAAAATTTTGCAAGTTAGCATTATAATTAGTAGCTGGAGGCTACGGTGTTTTTTTTTTTTTTTCCTGTGGGGTCGGAGTGGATGTCTTGGACAGGCCCTCTGTCAGTTCCCCGGTTGGTTTTTGTTATCCCCAGAGAGGAGAAGTGTGTATTAGTATGGCAGGTGAAAACTGCGGATCTGTTTCAGAGAATTAAACAGGATCCGTATGGTAATCCCGTTCCTTTAAGAATCCTTTGCTTCATGAGCTGGGAATCCACCATAGTTCTATACACTTATCTATGCGTGGGCACAGGAAACAGGCTAGTTCCAAGAAGTATGCGGCAGAGCTTTTCATTTAACCAGTATGTTGACAATCCTTTGCAGGTTTTCAGCGTTTCACCATAATTGTGATAACGTGTGTATGTGCCTACTGAAACCAAATATGGCTGCTACGGACATAACTATGCTGAGGCGTAGCTGACTTGGTGTTGCCTATTTTTGTCAGTGGAGACTGACAAGAAGCCATTCTTCTAAGTATCATCCCACCATCTTTCTCCATTGTTTAAAAATGCAGGGAAATTTTGCAAATTGGCATTATAATTAGTAGCTGGAGGGTACTTTTTTGTTTTGTGGGGTCAGTCAGGATGGGTGTTCAGGCCCTCTGTCAGATCGCTGGTTTGTTTTTATTATCCCCAGAGAAGAGTAGTGGGCATGTGTTTGGCAGGTGAAAAGTGCGGATTCGGTTTCAGAGAATTAAACAGGATCCGCATGGTCATCTCATTCCTTTAAGAATCCTTTGCTTCATCAGCTGGGATTCCACCATGTTTCTATATACTCCTCTATGCGTGGGCACAGGTACCTGGCTTGTTCCAAGAATTATGCTGGAGAGTTTTCAAATTAACCAGTACGTTGAAAATTATTTGCAGGTTTTCAGCGTTTCACCATAATTTTGATAACGTTTGTATGTCCCTCCTGAAACCCAAGAAGGCTGCGACGGACATAAGTATGCTGAGGAGTAGCTGACTTGGTGTTGCCTATTTTTGTTAGTGGAGACAGACAAGAAGCCATTCTTCTAAGTATGATCCCACCACCATTTTTCTACTGTTTTAAAATGCAGGGAAATTTTGCAAGTTAGCATTATAATTAGTAGCTGGAGGCTACGGTTTTTTTTTTGTGTGTGGTCGATGTGGATGGTGGGGGTCAGGCCCTCTGTCAGTTCGCTGGTTAGATTTTATTATCCCCAGAGAGGAGAAGTGGGCATGTGTTTGGCAGGTGAAAATGGCAGATTCTGTTTCAGAGAATTAACGATGATCCCCATGGTCATCCCGTTCCTTTAATAATCCTTTACTTCATCAGCTGGAAATCCACCATGGTTCTATATACTCCTGTTTGCGTGGGAACAGGTAACTGGCTTGTTCCAAGAAGTATGCCGCAGAGCTTTTCAATTAACCACTACGTTGAAAATTATTTGCAGGTTTTCAGCGTTTCACCATAATTTTGATAACGTTTGTATGTCCCTCCTGAAACCCAAGAAGGCTGCGACGGACATAACTATGCTGACTAGTAGCTGACTTGGTGTTGCCTATTTTTGTTAGTGGAGACTGACAAGAAGCCATTCTTCTAAGTATCATCCCACCACCATTTTTCCATTGTTTTAAAATGCAGGGAAATTTTGCAAGTTAGCATTATAATTAGTAGCTGGAGGGCACGGTTTTTTTTGTGTGTGGTCGATGTGGATGGGGGGGGGTCAGACCCTCTGTCAGTTCGCTGGTTGGTTTTTATTATCCCCAGAGAGGAGAAGTGGGCATGTGTTTGGCAGGTGAAAAGGGCGGATTCTGTTTCAGAGAATTAACGATGATCCCCATGGTCATCCCGTTCCTTTAATAATCATTTACTGCATCAGCTGGAAATCCACCATGGTTCTCTATACTCCTCTTTGCGTGGGTACAGGTAACTGGCTTGTACCAAGAAGTATGCCGCAGAGCTTTTCAATTAACCACTACGTTGAAAATTATTTGCAGGTGTTCAGCGTTTCACCATAATTGTGATAACGTTTGTTTGTGCCTCCAGAAACCCAAGAAGGCTGCGACGGTCATAACTATGCTGAGGCGTAGCTGACTTGGTGTTGCCTATTTTTCTTAGTGGAGACTGACAAGAAGCCATTCTTCTAAGTATCATCTCACCATCATTTTTCCATTGTTTAAAAATGCAGGAAAATTTTGCAAGTTAGCATTATAATTAGTAGCTGGAGGCTACGGTGTTTTTTTTTTTTTTTCCTGTGGGGTCGGAGTGGATGTCTTGGACAGGCCCTCTGTCAGTTCCCCGGTTGGTTTTTGTTATCCCCAGAGAGGAGAAGTGTGTATTAGTATGGCAGGTGAAAACTGCGGATCTGTTTCAGAGAATTAAACAGGATCCGTATGGTAATCCCGTTCCTTTAAGAATCCTTTGCTTCATGAGCTGGGAATCCACCATAGTTCTATACACTTATCTATGCGTGGGCACAGGAAACAGGCTAGTTCCAAGAAGTATGCGGCAGAGCTTTTCATTTAACCAGTATGTTGACAATCCTTTGCAGGTTTTCAGCGTTTCACCATAATTGTGATAACGTGTGTATGTGCCTACTGAAACCAAATATGGCTGCTACGGACATAACTATGCTGAGGCGTAGCTGACTTGGTGTTGCCTATTTTTGTCAGTGGAGACTGACAAGAAGCCATTCTTCTAAGTATCATCCCACCATCTTTCTCCATTGTTTAAAAATGCAGGGAAATTTTGCAAATTGGCATTATAATTAGTAGCTGGAGGGTACTTTTTTGTTTTGTGGGGTCAGTCAGGATGGGTGTTCAGGCCCTCTGTCAGATCGCTGGTTTGTTTTTATTATCCCCAGAGAAGAGTAGTGGGCATGTGTTTGGCAGGTGAAAAGTGCGGATTCGGTTTCAGAGAATTAAACAGGATCCGCATGGTCATCTCATTCCTTTAAGAATCCTTTGCTTCATCAGCTGGGATTCCACCATGTTTCTATATACTCCTCTATGCGTGGGCACAGGTACCTGGCTTGTTCCAAGAATTATGCTGGAGAGTTTTCAAATTAACCAGTACGTTGAAAATTATTTGCAGGTTTTCAGCGTTTCACCATAATTTTGATAACGTTTGTATGTCCCTCCTGAAACCCAAGAAGGCTGCGACGGACATAACATGCTGAGGAGTAGCTTACTTTGTGTTGCCTATTTTTGTTAGTGGAGACTGACAAGAAGCCATTCTTCTAAGTATGATCCCACCACCATTTTTCCATTGTTTTAAAATGCAGGGAAATTTTGCAAGTTAGCATTATAATTAGTAGCTGGAGGGTACGGTATTTTTGTGTGTGTGTGGTCGATGTGGATGGGGGGGGGTCAGGCCCTCTGTCAGTTCGTTGGTTAGTTTTTATTATCCCCAGAGAGGAGAAGTGGGCATGTGTTTGGCAGGTGAAAAGGGCGGATTCTGTTTCAGAGAATTAACGATGATCCCCATGGTCATCCCGTTCCTCTAATAATCCTTTACTTCATCAGCTGGAAATCCACCATGTTTCTATATACTCCTCTTTGCGTGGGAACAGGTAACTGCCTTGTTCCAAGAAGTATGCCGCAGAGCTTTTCAATTAACCACTACGTTGAAAATTATTTGCAGGTGTTCAGCGTTTCACCATAATTGTGATAACGTTTGTTTGTGCCTCCTGAAACCCAAGAAGTCTGCGATGGACATAGCTATACTGAGGAGTAGCTGACTTGGTGTTGCCTATTTTTGTTAGTGGAGACTGACAAGAAGCCATTCTTCTAAGTATCATCCCACCACCATTTTTCCATTGTTTTAAAATGCAGGGAAATTTTGCAAGTTAGCATTATAATTAGTAGCTGGAGGGTACGGTTTTTTTTTGTGTGTGGTCGATGTGGATGGTGGGGGTCAGGCTCTCTGTCAGTTCGCTGGTTAGTTTTTATTATCCCCAGAGAGGAGAAGTGGGCATGTGTTTGGCAGGTGAAAAGGGCGGATTCTGTTTCAGAGAATTAACGATGATCCCCATGGTCATGCCGTTCCTTTAATAATCCTTTACTTCATCAGCTGGAAATCCACCATGGTTCTATATACTCCTCTTTGCGTGGGAACAGGTAACTGGCTTGTTCCAAGAAGTATGCCGCAGAGCTTTTCAATTAACCAGTACGTTGAAAATTATTTGCAGGTGTATAGCGTTTCACCATAATTGTGATAACGTTTGTTTGTGCCTCCTGAAACCCAAGAAGGCTGTGACGGACATAACTATGCTGAGGCGAAGCTTACTTGGTTTTGCCTATTTTTGTTAGTGGAGACTGACAAGAATCCATTCTTGTAAGTATCATCTCACCATCATTTTTCCATTGTTTAAAAATGCAGGAAAATTTTGCAAGTTAGCATTATAATTAGTAGCAGGAGGCTACGGTGTTTTTTTTTTTTTTTTTTTTCCTGTGGAGTCGGTGTGGATGTGTTGGTCAGCCCCTCTGTCAGTTCCCCGGTTGGTTTTTATTATCCCCAGAGAGGAGAAGTGGGTATTAGTATGGCCGGGGAAAACTGCGGATCTGTTTCAGAGAATTAAACAGGATCCGCATGGTAATCCCGTTCCTTTAAGAATCCTTTGCTTCATGAGCTGGGATTCCACCATGATTCTATATACTCCTCTATGCGTGGGCACAGGTACCTGGCTTGTTCCAAGAATTATGCTGGAGAGTTTTCAAATTAACCAGTACGTTGAAAATAAATTGCAGGTTTTCAGCGTTTCACCATAATTTTGATAACGTTTGTATGTCCCTCCTGAAATCCAAGAAGGCTGCGACGGACATAACTATGCTGAGGAGTAGCTGACTTGGTGTTGCCTATTTTTGTTAGTGGAGACTGACAAGAAGCCATTCTTCTAAGTGTCATCCCACCACCATTTTTCCATTGTTTTAAAATGCAGGGAAATTTTGCAAGTTAGCATTATAATTAGTACCTGGAGGGTACGGTTTTTTTTGTGTGTGTGAGGTCGATGTGGATGGGGGGGTCAGGCCCTCTGTCAGTTCGCTGGTTAGTTTTTATTATCCCCAGAGAGGAGAAGTGGGCATGTGTTTGGCAGGTGAAAAGGGCGAATTTTGTTTCAGAGAATTAACGATGATCCCCATGGTCATCCCGTTCCTTTAATAATCCTTTACTTCATCAGCTGGAAATCCACCATGGTTCTCTATACTCCTCTTTGCGTGGGAACAGGTAACTGCCTTGTTCCAAGAAGTATGCCGCAGAGCTTTTCAATTAACCACTACGTTGAAAATTATTTGCAGGTGTTCAGCGTTTTACCATAATTGTGAGAACCTTTGTTTGTGCCTCCTGAAATCCTAGAAGGCTGCGAGGGACATAACTATGCTGAGGAGTAGCTGACTTGGTGTTGCCTATTTTTGTTAGTGGAGACTGACAAGAAGCCATTCTTCTAAGTATCATCCACCACCATTTTTCCATTGTTTTAAAATGCAGGGAAATTTTGCAAGTTAGCATTATAATTAGTAGCTGGAGGGTACGGTTTTTTTTTTTTTGTGTGGTCGATGTGCATGGTGAGGGTCAGGCCCTCTGTCAGTTCGCTGGTTGGTTTTTATTATCCCCAGAGAGGATAAGTGGGCATGTGTTTGGCAGGTGAAAAGTGCGGATTCTGTTTCAGAGAATTAAACAGGATCCGCAAGGTCATCTCATTCCTTTAAGAATCCTTTGCTTCATAAGCTGGGATTCCACCATGTTTCTATATACTCCTCTATGCGTGGGCACAGGTACCTGGCTTGTTCCAAGAACTATGCTGGAGAGTTTTCAAATTAACCAGTACGTTGAAAATTATTTTCAGGTGTTCAGCGTTTCACCATAATTTTGATAACGTTTGTATGATCCTGCTGAAAGCCAAGAAGGCTGCGACGGACATAACTATGCTGAGGAGTAGCTGACTTGGTGTTGCCTATTTTTGTTAGTGGAGACAGACAAGAAGCCATTCTTCTAAGTATGATCCCACCACCATTTTTCCATTGTTTTAAAATGCAGGGAAATTTTGCAAGTTAGCATTATAATTAGTAGCTGGAGGGTACGGTTTTTTTTTTTGTGTGTGGTCGATGTGGATGGGGGGGGGTCAGGCCCTCTGTCAGTTCGTTGGTTAGTTTTTATTATCCCCAGAGAGGAGAAGTGGGCATGTGTTTGGCAGGTGAAAAGGGCGGATTCTGTTTCAGAGAATTAACGATGATCCCCATGGTCATCCCGTTCCTCTAATAATCCTTTACTTCATCAGCTGGAAATCCACCATGTTTCTATATACTCCTCTTTGCGTGGGAACAGGTAACTGCCTTGTTCCAAGAAGTATGCCGCAGAGCTTTTCAATTAACCACTACGTTGAAAATTATTTGCAGGTGTTCAACGTTTCACCATAATTGTGATAACGTTTGTTTGTGCCTCCTGAAACCCAAGAAGTCTGCGATGGACATAGCTATACTGAGGAGTGGCTGACTTGGTGTTGCCTATTTTTGTTAGTGGAGACTGACAAGAAGCCATTCTTCTAAGTATGATCCCACCACCATTTTTCCATTGTTTTAAAATGCAGGGAAATTTTGCAAGTTAGGATTATAATTAGTAGCTGGAGGGTACGGTTTTTTTTTGTGTGTGGTCGATGTGGATGGTGGGGGTCAGGCCCTCTGTCAGTTCGCTGGTTAGTTTTTATTATCCCCAGAGAGGAGACGTGGGCATGTGTTTGGCAGGTGAAAAGGGCGGATTCTGTTTCAGAGAATTAACGATGATCCCCATGGTCATGCCGTTCCTTTAATAATCCTTTACTTCATCAGCTGGAAATCCACCATGGTTCTATATACTCCTCTTTGCGTGGGAACAGGTAACTGGCTTGTTCCAAGAAGTATGCCGCAGAGCTTTTCAATTAACCACTACGTTGAAAATTATTTGCAGGTGTTCAGCGTTTTACCATAATTGTGAGAACCTTTATTTGTGCCTCCTGAAATCCTAGAAGGCTGCGAGGGACATAACTATGCTGAGGAGTAGCTGACTTGGTGTTGCCTATTTTTGTTAGTGGAGACTGACAAGAAGCCATTCTTCTAAGTATCATCCACCACCATTTTTCCATTGTTTTAAAATGCAGGGAAATTTTGCAAGTTAGCATTATAATTAGTAGCTGGAGGGTACGGTTTTTTTTTTTTTGTGTGGTCGATGTGGATGGTGAGGGTCAGGCCCTCTGTCAGTTCGCTGGTTGGTTTTTATTATCCCCAGAGAGGATAAGTGGGCATGTGTTTGGCAGGTGAAAAGGGCGGATTCTGTTTCAGAGAATTAACGATGATCCCCAGGTCATCCCCTTCCTTTAATAATCCTTTACTTCATCAGCTGGAAATCCACCATGGTTCTATATACTCCTCTTTGCGATGGAACAGGTAACTGGCTTGTTCCAAGAAGTATGCCGCAGAGCTTTTCAATTAACCACTACGTTGAAAATTATTTGCAGGTGTTCAGCGTTTCACCATAATTGTGAGAACCTTTGTTTGTGCGTCCTGAAACCCAAGAAGGCTGCGATGGACATAACTATGCTGAGGCGTAGCTGACTTGGTTTTGCCTAGTTTTGTTAGTGGAGACTGACAAGAATCCATTCTTGTAAGTATCATCTCACCATCATTTTTCCATTGTTTTAGAATGCAGGGAAATTTTGCAAGTTAGCATTATAATTAGTAGCTGGAGGCTACGGTGTTTTTTTTTTTTTTATCCTGTGGGTTCGGTGTGGATGTGTTGGTCAGGCCCTCTGTCAGTTCCCCGGTTGGTTTTTATTATCCCCAGAGAGGAGAAGTGGGTATTAGTATGGCAGGTGAAAACTGCGGATCTGTTTCAGAGAATTAAACAGGATCCGCATGGTAATCCCGTTACTTTAACAATCCTTTGCTTCATGACCTGGGAATCCACCATGGTTCTATATACTTGTCTATGCGTGGGCACAGGAAACTGGCTAGTTCCAAGAAGTGTGCCTCAGAGCTTTTCAATGAACCAGTATGTTGACAATCCTTTGCAGGTTTTCAGCGTTTCACCATAATTGTGATAACGTGTGTATGTGCCTACTGAAACCAAATATGGCTGCTACGGACATAACTATGCTGAGGAGTAGCTGACTTGGTGTTGCCTATTTTTCTTAGTGGAGACAGACAAGAAGCCATTCTTCTAAGTATGATCCCACCACCATTTTTCCATTGTTTTAAAGTGCAGGGAAATTTTGCAAATTGGCATTATAATTAGTAGCTGGAGGGTACTTTTTTGTTTTGTGGGGTCGGTCAGGATGGGTGTTCAGGCCCTCTGTCAGATCGCTGGTTTGTTTTTATTATCCCCAGAGAAGAGTAGTGGGCATGTGTTTGGCAGGTCAAAAGTGCGGATTCTGTTTCAGAGAATTAAACAGGATCCGCTTGGTCATCTCATTCCTTTAAGAATCCATTGC